>NW_027077149.1:0-157325 GCF_009819655.1 Sylvia atricapilla | reverse complement strand
GTGGGAACAACAACGGGGACCCCCAAGATGACACTCTCTCTCCTGATGGAAAACAGGTGTGGGATATTGTGGAGCTGGGGAGGAGCTGGAAGGTGGCCAGTGAGAGTGGCCGCTGCCAGGACACCTGCGACGGCGACTGTGGGCGGTGCAGATAGGACCAGGTGGTGACATACAAGGCAGAAACCTGGTGTGGGAAGCTGTCCCATCATTCTGGGCCATTCCAGTCATGTCATGACACTATCAGTCCCAATATCTATGTGAAGAACTGCATCTATGACCTGTGTGCCAATGAGGGGCGTCATGATGTGCTGTGCCACGCCCTCCAGATCTATGCCGATGACTGCCAGGAGGCGGGGATCAATGTTTCTGATTGGAGGACAACAGTGGGATGTTGTGAGTAGAGGATGGTTGGGTGAAAATACTCCTTGGGGTGGGCGGAGCCTAAATAATGTGATCCATGAAGATCCATGGGATCATGGGTTGGGAAAGGTTATGGCAGGAGATCTGAGCAGGAAGGCCATGGAAGTCCATACAGACTCCAGAAATTCCAGGTAGAAGGCCTAGGAAGTCTGTGGAGACTTGAGAAGATCCACAGAGCCTCCAGGATATCTGTGTAGATAAGTCAAAGGAGTCTCTCCCACCATGTGCCACTGCACCCTGACCACTGTCTCCCTCCCTGTCCAGCTCTCACTTGCCCGCCCAACAGCACCTACAGCACCTGTGGCCTTGCCTGCCCTGCCACCTGCAACATCCCCGCTGTGCCATCCAGCTGTGCTGCTGTCACCACCTGCATGGAGACCTGTGTGTGCCATGAGGGCCTTGTCCTTGATGGCAACACCTGCATACCCCCCTCTGAATGTGGCTGTGTCTTTCGGGGTCTCTTCCATGGCCTTGGTGAGGAATTTTGGGGTGACCTCACCTGCACGCAACGCTGCGTTTGTGATGCAGAGCAGCGGCAGGCAGTGTGCCAGGATTCCAGCTGTGGCATCAAGGAGGAATGCCGAGTGGAGGAGGGGATCCAGGATTGTTATCCCAAAATTTTTGGGGTCTGCACTGCTGTTGGAGCCACCCACTATGAGACCTTTGATGGCAAGAGGTTCATCTTCCAGGGGACATGTACCTACCTGTTGGTTGGGTTATGTGAGGACACCCAAAATTTGGTGGGATTCCAGGTATTGGTGCAGAATGGCCACCGAAGTGGCAACCTCATGTCATCCATCGCTGTGGTGACAGTCAAAGTCTACAACAAAACCATCAGCATCAGCAGGGAACACCCTGGAAAAATCATGGTGAGTTTAGGAAATGATCCCTTACCTTTTCACCACATTCTCCACCTCATCCCATTAACGAGTGATTAAATCTGAAATGTAATCCAAGATGGCAATGCAATCCATGGCAATGTCATTTGGGTGTTCCAGCTGTTGAAAGCAGAATTGGAATTTGCCATCAGACCCAAATGTTGTCAATTTTTATGGTTTTCTCCCCAGATCGATGAGTGGTTGATCAGCCTCCTCTTGGGACTTGGACCTTCTCATCCTCTTAAATCTCAAATTTAATTAAATTAAAAATTTAATTAAATCGATGATTTTTGGTGTCTGTGGCTGTTGAAAATATTTAGAATTTACCATCAGACTGCACATTTGATCACTTTTTATGGTTTTCTCCCCAGATTGATGAGCAGTTGGTCAATCTCCCGTATCACTACAGTGAAAGAAAGATTGTTGCTTATCGTGATGGGCAGGATGCGGTGGTAGAGACCAATTTTGGCCTCGTTGTCACCTACGACTGGTACAGCCACGTCACTGCCATGGTGCCCAGTGGCTTCGCCAACGCCCTGTGTGGGCTCTGTGGGAACTACAATGGCGCTGCCAGCGATGACATGATGATGAGGAACAACCATGTGACATCAGACCCAGATGCCTTTGGGAGCAGCTGGAAGGTCACGGATGTCCCAGGATGTGGTGAGAGGTCAACAGTGGAATGTTCCAGCACTGTCACACCTTCCCGGCTGCAACAGGAAGTGTCTGGGAAGGGGTGTGAAATTATTTTGGAAGCGGATGGGCCTTTTAGAGCATGTCATGGTCATGTTGATGCCCACCAGTACTTCCAGAGCTGCATCCATGACTCCTGCCTGTTCCCTGATCAGGAAGAAGGGACGTGTCCAATCATTGCCCTCTACGCCACCACATGCCAGGCTGCTGGCGTGTCCATTGGGAGATGGAGGACAGACAATTTCTGCTGTAAGTTGGGATAATGGGAGAGATTTTCCTTCAGCAGTATCGAAAGGATCCTCGAGTCTGCTTCAAATCCATGTATGAACAACCCAGAGGTGGGTGTGTGGATCCAGTGAGAATTCCACCCAAAGTCTTGGTTGATCCCATAAACCACCCCAAATAAACCCTTCCTAAGGTAGTTGTCTCATCTGGAATAATTTACCCCCTCTAAATCTCCAGTTTCCTGGTGTTGGCTACAAAATGGATAATTTAGAGGGCCAACCACCAAAAAATGCACCAAAAATAGTGGAATTGGGTTAAAGGGATCGGGCTTGGAGGTCAGTTGAGGATCCAGTGTGGAGCAATCCCATTCTTCAAGTGAATGTTGCATTTTTCTCCATGAAAATGTGGGAAATTGGGTGGTTTAGCAGTAAGAATTCCTGTTGTAATGGGCCGGGATATTCCTTACGGATGATCACTGGAACTTCATCAGATAATCATTGGATCATCATTTGATGATGCCCCTCATCACATTCACAGGGAGGAATATCAAGGGTTTGCCATGAAACTGGTCTAAAAATCTCTGTATTTGGTGAAGTTTGCAGCCGAATTCCAGGAAACTTCCAGGATTTGGCTTGGAATGTCCTGTTTCCTCATGAATCCCATTGTCTCCCGGCAGATGTTCCCTGTCCTTCCAACAGCTCCTATGAGCTCTGCTCACACACCTGCGGCGCTGACTCTGCCACGTGCCCAGGGCGGTGCCGCGAGGGCTGTACATGTCAGGACGGCTTCATGCTCAGCGGCGATGAGTGCGTCCCCGTGTCCCACTGTGGCTGCAGCCACCACGGAGTCTACTACAAAGAGGGGGAGACGTTCTACCCCACAGAGCAGGAGATGTGCCAGTGCCTCTCTGGTGGCACTGTGAAGTGCCAAAATATTTCCTGTCCTGATGGTGGCCCTGGGAAGCTCATTGATGGTGTCTTCCGGTGTCCACTGCAGGTGTCCAGCACCTGCACGGCCACAGGTGACCACACCTATGTCACCTTTGATGGGATGGCCTTCAACATCACTGGTACTTGTTCCTACATCCTCACCCAGACCTGCACAGGTGACAACGTGACGTCATTTACTGTCACAATCCAGAAGGGGGCGCGGCAGAAGGGGAAGGTCTCCGGGATACAATCATTATCTGTGGAAGTCTATGGGGTCAGCTTGACCTTGAAACAAGGAGAGAGGGCAGATGTCATGGTAAAGTGGCACTTAATGTTCCAAATCTCGTGGGATGCCCCCCAAATTGGGTTTCCTTGATGGAAGGGACACCTCAGCCCATCTCCAAGCCCAGTCCATGCTCCTCCCAACTTTTCTTTCTAAGCAGGATCTTAAATGGGCTAAAACTTAGGTGGGAAAGTGTTTTCCCTAAATTTTTTGTTCCACCTCAATCAGTCCCAAAACTGTGTTTCCTTGATGAGGGGAACCCTCGCCCCATGTCCAAGACCAATCCATTCTCATCCTTCCAAGAGGGATCCACAAATCTGTCAGAATATTGTTTGGAAGGTGTTTTCCCCAAATTTTTCGTCTCACCTTCTCACTGGCGGACTCTTCCTTCTCTGTCCCAGGTGGATTCCATCTCCCACCACCTCCCCACCACCCTGAGCGAGGGACAGGTCCAGGTCTATGTACATGGGACAGGTGTCCTGCTCCACACTGACTTTGGCCTCATTGTCCACTATGACCTTGTCCAGCACGTGATGGTTACGGTCCCCCAGACCTACATGGGACGCCTGTGTGGCCTCTGTGGCAACTACAATGGCCAAGGCAATGACGATTTCCAGCTCTCCAGTGGCCAACTGGCTCCAGATGCAACTGCCTTTGGATCCACATGGAAAACAACAGATATGCCTTGCGATGACACCTGTCCCAAGGATGAGTGTCCCACCTGCCCAGAGGAGAAAGTGGCAGTTCTCCAAGGACCCAAGTACTGTGGCCTTCTCACGGCCTCCGAAGGTCCCTTTGGCTCCTGCCATCGCATGATCGACCCCATCCCGTATTCCAAATCCTGCATCCATGACCTCTGTATGACGGGAGGGGACACGCATGTCCTGTGCCAGAATATCCAGAGCTATGTCACCATGTGCCAACATGCCGGAGTCACTGTGGGGGCTTGGAGGACACCATCCTTCTGCCGTGAGTTTGGGAGGCCACAGGGGAAAATGTCCCCTGTTTGGCGTTGGGAAGATCTCCAGGTGATACTGGAGTTTGGGAGGGCACAGGCAGGGGATGTTTCCTGTTTGGGTGTGGGTGACAGTGGTGGCACCATGGGATGATGGTGATGGGATGAGCTTTAAGGTCCCTTCCAGTACAACTCAATCCATGATTCCATGAAAATTCCAGCCCTCGCCTGCCCAGCCAACAGCACCTACTCGCTTTGCACCAACATCTGTGCCAACACCTGTGCTGGAAATGCCACCACCTGTCCCCAAACCTGCACTGAGGGCTGCCAGTGCCACCAGGGTTTTGTCTTTGATGGACACAGATGCATTCCCGAGGAGCACTGCGGGTGCTTTAGCAATGGGGAATACTATAAGGTAGTTTTTCTGGCCTTTTTTCCTGTTGTTAGGCATTTATGTCCTTTTCCCCTTCATTTCTTCCTTATTCTTATATATTTGCTTCCTTTTTTTCTTTCATTTCCTTCTTCCTTCTTTTTTTTTTTATGTCCTTACCTGTATTTTTCCTCATTTGTTTTCCCTTCTCTTCTATTTTTCTGCATTTACCTGTGTTTTCATATTGTTTTCTTTTTTCCCTAGCTTAATGTATTTACAATGTATTTATTTTAAAAATTAACTTCCCCCATTAAAAATTGATTTCCCCCTATTTTTATGGATTTACACCTTTATTTCTTGCATTTCCCCCTCTTTTTCTCTCTCATTTTCCCCCTTTCCACCCTCCTATTTCTATGTCATATTTCCCCTGCATTTCCTTTCTTTTCCTCTATTTTTAGGCAGTGAAATCTTTTTTTCTTGCCTGTGTTTCTCCCTGCATTATGCATTTGCATTTCTTTTTCTGCATTTTTCCACACTTTTTCCTATATTTATGCTTTTCCCCCAGCATTTCTCCCCTGTATTTATGCATTTATGTCTTTTTCTTTTCCTGCATTTCCCCCTTTTCCCCTGTTTATAGGAAAGGTATGTATCTACATCCCTTTGCCTTGCAATTTGTTCACTACTCTCCCTATTCTTCTTTTCCCTATTCTTTCTGCATTTTTTTTTATTTTATCCCCTACTTTCATGGATTTCCCTTTCTCCGTTCTCCCTCCCCACAGCCCCACGAGATGCTTTTCAAGGATCACTGCCAGCGCCGTTGCGCCTGTGTCCCTGGCCAGGGCCTTACCTGCCATGAGCACACTTGTACTGAGGACGAATCCTGCGAAATCCGGGAAGGAGCCTTGGGATGCATCAATAAAAGTGAGGAAAAATGAGGGAAAAGGGGGCTTTAGATGCAAAATGCATCTGGGGATGCTTGAGGGGTTGACTGTGGAAAAAAGGGAAGGGGAGGTGGAGGGAACAGAATCCTGTGTCTGTCACTAGGGCTCAGGGACGGGGCAATTCTTCTGATGGTTTCTCCCAAGGTTTCTCCCATCCCATGGCTTCTTCTGTGGTCCTTCCCATGGTTTTTCTCATTGTTTTTCCCATTGTTTTCCATCCCATGATTTCTCCCATGGTTCATTCTGTGGTTGTTCCCATAGTTTCTTCCATCCCGTGATTTTTCCTATTCTGTGGTCCTTCCTGTCTCCATAGTTTTCTCTCATGTGACTTCCCCCCTCTTTTTTTCCCATCCTTTTCCCCAACCCATGGCTTCCTGCAGTGTTTATCTCCTATTTCACCCAGCCCACGGCTCATCCCGCTCTCCCTCCCCTCTCAGACCCCTGCAAGTCCCTGCACTGCCGCCCCAAGGAGCGCTGCAGGCCCCGTGGTGCCCAATCCCGCTGTGTCCCGGCCCTGGTCGCCACGTGCTGGGCATGGGGTGACCCACACTTCCGCACCTTCGACGGCCTTGACTTTGACTTCCAAGGAACCTGCACCTACACCATGGCCGAATCCCATGGGAATGACCCTGGGCTGGTGCCCTTCAGGGTTGAGGCCAAGAACGACATCCGTGGTGGGATCCAATCTGTGTCTTATGTCTCCTTGGTCAATGTTGACGTCTATGGACAACGCATCTCCTTCCACCGGAATGAAGATGGAAAAGTCCGGGTGAGTTGGGTGGAAATATGAGAATTTGGGCTTCTTCCCCATTTTTTGCTTCATCTAACAAGTGCCAATGCTATTTTGGGATAAATCAGTCAGATTGGGAGATGGATTGTTGAAATGTTGGGGTATTTTGGGAATAAAATGTTGGGATACGTCAGGAATAAAAAGCTGAGAAATGGTGGGAACGAAATATGGGAAACAGAATATTTGGAAATGTCAGGAACAGAAAGTTGTGATAAGATTGGAATAAGATGTTGGGATTTGTTAGGAATAAAATGTTGGGGTATGTCAGCAATAAAACAGGATATGCCAGGAATAAGATGTTGAGATAAACTAGGATAAAATGTTGGTGTGTCTAGAGAATAAAATATTTGGCTATTTCAGGAATAAAATGTTGGAATGCAGCAGGAATGAAATACTGTGGGTTGTTTGGATAGTGTGGGAATAAACTATTGGGTCGTAGTGGGAAGAGAATGTTGGGGTATGTCAGTAGCAAAATATGGCAGGAATATAATGTTGGGATATGTAAGATGTAAAATGTTGGGATATGATTTAGTGTTGGAATATGCTGGGAATAAAGAATGGGGATATGTGGGGAACAGAATATTAGGATACATTTGGAATAAAATATTGGTGTACATTGAGAATGAAACATTGAGAGACAACTGGGAATGTTGGGCCATCGGCAGGTGAATGGGGAGGTGACACTGCTGCCGGTGCTCCTGGCAGATGGGAAGGTGCGGGTCCGTCCCAGTGGGCTCCGTGTTGCTCTGCAGACAGATTTTGGTCTCCGGGTCTCCTACGACTGGAACTGGCACCTCCTGATCGACCTCCCCAGCAGCTACTTCCGCCATGTCCGCGGCCTCTGCGGGAATTTCAACCTCAAGCCCCTCGACGACATCCCCGAGGCTGGTGACAACATCACTGCCATTGTCACATGGGCCAAAAGCTGGAAAAGTGCTGACTCTGAGGCCAACAACCCAATTTGTTGGGATTATTGTGATGGAGCATGCCCAGTGTGTGATGAGGAGAAGAAGGAGCTTTATGGTGGGAACCACTATTGTGGGATCATCAAAAAATCCTTCCAGGGACCCTTCAGAGCATGTCACAACATAGCGAAGCCTCAAGACTTCTATCGCAACTGCCTGTCAGACCTGTGCCTGAGTGATGGGGCGAGGTCGATCCTCTGCCAGGTGCTGGAGACATATGCGGCAACGTGTCGGAAGAGCGGAGCCGTGGTCCATGACTGGAGGACGCCATCGGGTTGCCGTAAGGACTGGGGTTTTCTTTGAGAAGGGAAGGAACCAGAGTGGGGGAGGAGAGGCATAGAGTGGGATCCATCCTGGGTTGAAGCCTTCAAATCGCTCAGGTGATCCTTGGAAGTTCTCCAGAACTTTCTTCTGGTGTTCCAGCCTCTTCTTTGTGTCCCAGAACCCACCACATCTTTCTAAGAATCCATCCTACATTTTCCAGCTCTTTCCCACATGAGCCAGGCCCTTACCCATGTGTCCCAGATTATCCCACACCCCATCCTGCATTTTCAAGACCCTTGCCACTTGTTCCAGGCCTTTATCCTTGTGTCCCAGACCTCATCCTGTGCATTCCAGACCCCATGCCGCATGGCCCAGACCCTTGCCACATGACTCAGACCTCATCCCACTTGTCGCAGTCTCTTCCCAGGTTTCCCAGACCTTCCTCCTTACACTCCAGACTCTTTTTGTTTTCCAGACCCTTCCCCATGTTCGAGACCCTTTCCAAATCCCCACCCACTCTGCTGAATGCTGTCTGCTCCCCTAATCCCTCCCTCACCCCAGTTTCCTTCCCCTGCAGCCTTACCTTGCCCTGAAAACAGCCACTATGAGCCCTGTGGCAATGCCTGTCCAGCCACCTGCTCTGACTGGGACAGTCCAGCCACCTGTGACCAGCCCTGCGTGGAGACCTGTGCCTGTAACACTGGGCATGTGCTCAGTGGCGGACAGTGCGTGCCAGTGTCCCAGTGTGGCTGCACCCGTGATGGCCGCTACTACCGCCCTGGCGAGGAGTTTTGGGATGATGACACCTGTTGCTCCAGGTGCAGGTGTGACACGGAGCTGGGAATGGTGGTGTGTGAGGACTCCAGGTGTAAGCTGGGTGAAGTGTGCATGGTGGTGAAGGACATGCGGAGGTGCGTGGCCAACAGCCGCTCCATCTGCGTGGCCACTGGTGACCCCCACTACACCACCTTCGACGGGCGCCGCTACGACTTCATGGGTACCTGTGTCTACCTGTTGGCTGGGCTCTGCTCCACTGACCCCACCCTCATCCCCTTTGCTGTCACTGTGGAGAACAATCACCGTGGCAGCCACCTGGTCTCCTTCACCAAGGTGGTCACCATGGAGGTGTACAACATGACCCTCAGCCTCAGCCAGGAACATCCCCAGAAGGTCAAGGTAGGGATGAAGGAGATGATGGGGGTGGTTCAGGGTCACTGGACAGCATCTGGGGAGGGCTCAAGGTCATGGTATGGTCTTCAGGTGCACTTCAGGGTCATCACTCCTGGGTGGAGTTTCAAGGTCCTTGTAAGGTGTTTAGGTGGGTTTTGAAGTAATTTCAAGGCATCTGATTGGGTTTCAAGATCCTTTTGTGATGTTCAGGTGGGTTTCAAAGTCATTGGGGTGGCATCTGGGTGGGCTGCATAATCACCTTAGTGTGTTTCAAAGTCATTGCATGGTGTCTTGGTGGGCTACAAAGCCCTTGTGTGGCATCTGGGTGGGTTTCGGGGTCATTCCATGGAGCTGGGTAAGGTTTCAAGGTCATTGTATGGTCTTCAGGTGGGTTTCAAGGTCATCATGTGGCATCTAGATGGTCTTCAGGGTAATTCTATGACACCTGGACGGGTTTCAACTTCATTGTGTGACCTCATGCCACCCACGGTTCTCTTTCCCAGGTTAATGGTGTCCTGTTGGACCTTCCCTTCACCTACAACCAGCAGCTCCAGGTGTCCCTCCGTGGTGTCCACGGCTTCATCACCACTGATGCGGGTGTCACTGTCACCTTTGACTGGTACAGCTATGCCCGTGTCATCATCCCCAACACTTATGCCAGCGCCGTCTGCGGCCTCTGTGGCAACGCCAATGGCGACCCTCATGACGATTTTGTCACCCGCGATGGCCACCGTGCTGACAATGAGACCCACCTGGGGGACAGCTGGAAGGTTGGCGATGTCCCTGGGTGCTCACCTGGGTGCAGTGAGGGCTGCCAGGTGTGCAGTGATGCCCAGAAACGTGCCTACCGTGGAGACAAGCACTGCGGGCTGCTGGGGAAGAAACGGGGGCCCTTTGCCGCCTGCCATGACATCATCGACCCCGCCCCTTACTTGGATGACTGTCTCTTTGACGCCTGCCTGTACCAGGGACACCAGGACACAGTGTGCCAGGCCATTGGCGCCTATGTTGCTGCGTGCCAGAGCCAGGGCGCTGCTGTGAGGCCGTGGCGCACAGCTGCCTTCTGCAGTATGAGGAGACCTGGGGGCCTTGGGGAGAGTAGGGGGCGTTTTGGAGGGCAGAGAGGGACACAGGGGTTAGGCAAGGAGTTTTGGGCTTTCCGTGGAGGATTTTGGGATGTCTGGCAGGCAGAAGGGGGGACGGGGCTGTCTGTGGAGGCTTTGGGGGTGTCCATGGCAGGTTTGAGGTGTTCCCAGGGGGTTTGGGGTCTCCATGGGGAGCTTTAGGGTGTCAGTGGAAGTTTTGGGGTCTACACAGGGAGTTTTGGGGTGACCATGGGGGAGTTGGGGTCTGCATGAGGGGGCATTGAGGTTTGGAGGGAGGTTTTGGGGTTCAAGGAAGACAAGGGAGTTTTGGGATGTCCCTGGGAAGTTTGGGAATTTGGGGCCTGCAGGGGGAGTTTCGGGGCATCCGTGGGAATTTTGGAGTGTCCATGAGGGTTTTGAGTGTTTGCAGGGAGTATTTTTGTGTCCATGAGGGTTTTTGTCCTTCTCCCTTCCTGACAGGTCCCGTGTGCCCGCCAAATCAGCACTATGAGCTCTGCGACTCCCCCTGCCCCCCCACCTGCCAAGGCGAAGCTGGACCTCAGGACTGCTCTGATGCCTCCACGTGCTCTGAAGGTTGTTTCTGCAATCCCGGATTTTTCCGGAGCGGGGATCACTGCGTGCCCCTCCCCCAGTGTGGCTGTGTTTTGGAGGGCCGCTACTACCCCCGGGGACTGCAGTTTTACCCTGAGCCCCCCTGCACTCAGCGCTGTGTCTGCTCCGAAAATGGGGGGCTGGAGTGTCACCCCACTCCAGGCTGCTCCAGTGACGAGGAATGCACAGTGCAGGATGGGGTGCTGGGGTGCCACCCCCGCACCTGCAGACAGTGCCAGGTTTTGGGGGCAGGGGCTTACAGCACCTTCGATGGGCACCTGGGGAATTCTGGGGGGTCCTGCACCCTCCTGCTGCTGCAGTTGGAGAGGGGTGAGCCTGAAGAAGAGCTGGAGCCTATCACGGTGGCCTTGGAGCAGGAGGACACGCAAGTGCAGCGGGTGATGGTGATGGCACACGGGGTGACCGTGGTGATGGACAGGGGACAGCAGTGGGAGGTGACGGTGAGTGGAGGGCCTGGGGCCTTGGGGGTGCAAGTCCCGGTTTTGGGGACAAAAAGAGATTTGGTGGGCAAAAGGGGGGATGGCAATGGGGTTTTGGGAGGTGCAACACTGAGGAAAGGCCTGGCTTAGGGTGGAAGCTCTGACTTTGAGGTGCATGCCCTGTTTTGTGGGTGCAAGCCATGTTTTGGGGCAAAGCTTTTGGGGGTGCATGCAAGCCTGGTTTGGCAGGTACAAACCCTGTTTTGGGGGGTAAAAAGGGGTTGGGTGAAAAAAGACGGGGGTAAAAATGGGGTTTTGAGGGACATGGCAGTGGGGAAGGGGTTATTTGGGGGTGTAAGAGCTGCTTTTGGGGTACACACACCACTTTCGGTGAGCAGTCTGGGGACCCTTTCTGGAGTGCTAAACCTGGATTTGGGATGCAAAGCATGATTTTGAGGTTGAAAACTCTCATTTTGGAGTGTAATTACCATCCCTTTTTGGGATGTAAACCTTGAGTTTAAGGTGCGCAGAAGAAGTCCAGACTCTAGTTTTGGGGGTGCAAACCCTGTTTTTGGGGATACAAACCTTATTTTGGGAGGTTAACCCCACCTTTGGTGGTCTGACTTCCCTTTCGAGGTCCTCACCCCATCTCTCCCAGGTGGATGGCGAGCGCCACTTGCTGCCGCTGTGGCTGCTTGGGGGCGCGGTGGGGGTGGCGCAGGTGGGGTCCCACCGGCTGCTCCAGGTCCAGGGAGGCCCCAAAATCCTCTACGACGGCAACGCGTATGTGGTGCTGACGCTGCGCCCCTCATCTCGTCGCCCCCGGGGCCTCTGTGGCAACTTCAACGGGGACCCCGACGACGACGACCCTGACGAGGAGGCTCTGGGCGGCCCTCCCGCAAACTGCACTCACGTGGCGCCCGCCCCCAGCTGCTCCCCGGCCCAGGCGCGGCGCTGCGCGGTGCTGGCGGACCCCGAGGGACCCTTCGCGGGGTGTCACGGGGCGGTGCCACCCCGCACGTACCTGGTGGCCTGTGAGCGCCAGGTGTGCGGGGGAGGGGGCGACGCCTGTCCCGGCTTTCAGGGCTACGCAGCCACGTGCCAAGCAGCTGGAGGCGCGCTCCGGGAGTGGCGGGAGGCCACGGGTTGCCGTGAGTATATGGAGGGGTCGGGAATTTGGGAGGGAGTCGGGAATCTGAGGTTGACAGGAAGTTTGGAGTGGGGAATTTGGGGTGGTGAAGTTTCGGGAAGATGGGAATTTAGGGGTCAGGATTTTTGTGGGGTCAAGGATTCTGTAGGGAGTGGAAATTTTGGTGGGGGTGGGAATCTAGAGGTCTAGGGGACTGGAATGGAACAGGGGCTCATTCCTGCATGGAAAAAGGGGTACGTGTCCGCATTACTAAGCCTCCATCTGGGGAATGCCCAAATCACACCCCCAAAGGAGACCGACACACCCCACCCCGCCCCCACCCCCCCCCCCAAAAAAAAAAAAAAAAGAAAACAAACAACAAAACCGGGAAGCCTTTGTCCCGCAGTGGAACCCTGTGCAACCAAGAGGTCCTCACCCCCGCAATGTCCCCAAATGGGTGCCTCATGGGACCACCCACCCCAAAGATGGGATGGCATTGATCCCAGGAGACACCTATTGACCCCTGATAATCCCCCAGTAGCCCCACTGGCCCCATTGACCCCTTTGTTTCTTCCCTCCCTCTCCCAGCTCTCGCCTGCCCCCCCAAGAGCCACTACCAGCTGTGTGCCCGCACCTGTGAGCACACCTGCGCAGGTGTGTCAGCGCCACCCCCCTGCAGTGAGCGCTGCTTTGAGGGGTGTCAGTGCGCGGAGGGGCTGCTGTTCGACGGCGCCCGCTGCGTCCTCCCGGGGACCTGCGGCTGCCTCCACCAGGGGCGCTACTTCCAGGTGGGTGCGGCCCCAGTGTCCCCCAGTACAGCCCAGTTCCAGCCCTAGCTCCTTCCAGGGTCCCCGTGTTGATGCCAGGTCCCTTCAGTGTGCCTCCCACAGTGTTCCCAGTGTTCCCGAGCAGGTCCCAGTGCCCCCAGTGGGGGGATATGGGGAAGTGTGGGGACATGGGCACACACTGGGGACATGGTGGTGGTCCCCATGGGCACCCGTTGGGGATATGGAGACACAGGGGATATGGGAGACATGGGCCCCCTTCCCCCCTCCCACGACACCTCACAGCATCATCATCCCCAATTTTTTGGCCATCTTAAGCCACTTTTCCCCACTTTCCACATTTTATCCATGGAAAACAGATCGCTGAGACCATCCTGACCCCTGACTGCTCCCAGTCCTGCACCTGCCGGGGGCCCGGGGGCCTCCAGTGCCACCCCTTCACTTGTCCCTTCAGCCACACCTGCGGCCTCCGTGATGGCATCCGCACCTGCATTGCACACCCGGGGCGCTGCGCCCTGTCCCCTGCCACCCGCTTTGTCACCTTTGATGGTATCACTGGGGCCACCCTGGCCACCGGCATCTATGTGGTGGCCAGCGTGTGTGACCCCCGGGACCCTGCATGGTTCCGGCTGCTGGGGGACATCAGGGACATTGGGGACCGGCCAGCAGTGGTGGCACTTCACCTCTTCACCTCCCACAGCCTTATTACGGTGCGGAGGAACAGGAAGGTCTGGGTAAGTTGTGACCTCCCTAGGTGGCACCCAAAAATGTCACCACGCTAAACATCTTCCTGACCTTCATTTTAATTTAAAAAAAAAAAAAAAATCTTTTTTTTCTCCTTTAATTTCAGCCCAGGTAAGAGGCCCCATGGGTTGTCCAATCCCACCAACACCACAGGATGTCCTTACCTTAATTTTGTCCCCAATTGCTCTTTTTCCTCCCCAATTTCCTACCAGTGAAGCACCTGTGTGGGTGATGGTCACTAAGACGATATTCATAAATTGACGCACCCCACAATTTTGACCAAAGTTGCTCTTTTTTCCGCCAATTTCATGTCAGAGAAGCACCTACATGGGTCGTCCCTCATCCTACTCCAACCATGCCCTGACGCATCCCAGCATTTTTCCTCAAAATCCCTCTTTTCCACCCAGATTCCTCCAACTTCACCCCCTGTATCACCCCAAATCCCCCTTTCCCCCCTAATTCGGTGTTCTCCAGCTCAACGGGGTCCCCACGCCCCTGCCCTTGGAGCTCCCGGGACCGTTGACCATCACGGAGACGCGCGGGACCCTCCGGATCAGCCGAATCCCACGATTTGTGGTGGAACTGGGCGCCGTGGGGGTGACAGTGGAGGTGCCCAGGGAAGCGCGGGCAACGCTCTGTGGCCTCTGCGGCGACTACGACGGTGCCACCAGCAATGACCTGCGAGGGCCTGACGGGACAGTGACGAGCGATGTGCAGGCACTGGCCGAGGCCTGGCGGGCACCCGACTTCACCCAGGTGGGTGACACCGGGGGAGGGGTGTTGGGGGGATTTTGGCTGTCTTGGGGGTGGCACTAGAGGGAACAGTGCCAAAATGGGTGGTGGGGGGGGGAATAGCCTGAAAAAGAGGGAAAGAATCCCCCCAAAAGGGGAAAGAAGGCCCAAAAGATGGCAAAGAGACCAAAAAGGGGAAAGAGTTCCCCAAAGGGGAGGAAAGAGCCCCAAAAAGATGGGAAAGGAGACCTAAAAGAGGGGGAAGAAGAGCCAAAACTAGAGAAAGGACCCCAAAATGCAGGAAAAGATAACAAAAAAGGGAGAAAGAGCACAGAGGGGGGGGAATGACTTTAAAAGATGGAAAAAGAGACCCATAAATGAGGAAAAGAGTCAAAAGAGGAAAAGAACTGAAACAAATGGAAAGAGATCAAAAAAGGAGAAAGGAAAGGGGGGGGGGGGGGGGAGGGGCGGGGAAGGTGGAAAGAACACCTGAAACAAGAATAAAAGCACAAAGAGATGGGAAGAGACACCAAAAATGGATGAAGGACCCAGAAATGGGGAAAAGGAATATTAAATAGGGAGCAAGAGCGCAAAAAACGGGGAAAAAGGCCAAAAATGAGAGACAGCAGAAACAGGGGAAAGAACCCCTGACAAAGGGGGGAAGGGGGGTGAGAGAGAAGCACAAGGAAAAGCGGGAAAAGAGCCCAAAACGGGTAAAGTGATTAAAAAAGAGGGAAAGAGCTTCTCAGAGTGGGGAAAGAGACCAACAACAGAGGGGAAAGAGTTCAAAAATGGGCCTAACAAGTCCAGAAAATGGGGAAAAGACCGTAAACTGGGGGAACTGCCACGAAGTCACCCTCGATTTTCCTTTCTTTCCACCCAGTGATGTGGAAAATTGACATTTCACCTGGGTGGCCGTGCCCCATCACTGACGTCATCCTCAAACTGCCTCAGATCCGGAAAACCCAGACTTTTATAACCCCTCAAACCCATGTTTCGCCCCCAAAATAAAACCTGGGAGAAAACGCGGTTTGCGGGTGTGATCTGGGGATAAACTCCTGGGAACTGTGGGAAAACAGGAGCGTGGGGATGTGCTGGGGGGCAGCTGGGGGGCGGAGGGGATGTTCCCATAGTGTCCTGCTACGGGCGGTGCCGTGTCCCCCCTTCCCCCACCCTCCGTCGGTCAATATTTCCCAACGCCTCAGTCCCACGGTTGGGGAGGGACGGGGGGGGGGGGGGGGGGCCCCCGGATGTTTGGGGGAGGGGAGGGGGTGCCCGGATATCCGCGTCCGCTGGGGGAGGGGTGTGGGATACCAGTCCCTCCAGTTCCTCCCAGTACATGCCAGTAGCCAGCCCCCAGTCCCCTCTAGTGTGCCATTCCCCCGGTACCCCAGTCTCTCCCAGTACAACATCCCTCTACCCCCCAGTCTCTTCCAGCCTCCCTCAGCTGACCTCATATACCCCCATTATCCCCAGTCCTTCCCAGTGCATTCCAGTCCTCCCCCACTATTCCCCATGGTGTTCCCTCCCAGTTTGTCCCAGTCCCCCCTAATCCCTCCTGCTGCATCCCAGTGTCACTCAGTGTCCTCCCAGGGCCTGTTTAAGCCTTGTGGTGTCCCCCAGTACGTCCCAGCATTCCCCAATGCCTCCCAGTCGCTCTCAGTGTCCCCCTCCAGTGCCCCTGCAACATTTCCAGTGTCTTCCAGTATGTTCCAGTAACCCCCAGTGCCTCCCAACGCATCCCAGTCACACCTGGGGACAGGGAGGACAAGGAGACATGGAGGGGCCATTGGGACATGCAGGACATTGAGGGAGACATGGAGGGGCATAGGGAAATACGGGGACCCTGGGGACATGGGGAAGATGGAGAGGTCACAGGGGATCTGGGGACACGTTTGATGGGGGATCCCCTCACACTCCCCCAGGCCTGGACACATGAAGGTCCCCCCCGTCCTCCTCCTCCTCAGCCATGTAGAGCAGTGGGGACTCCTGGGAACGTTGGGGACTCCTGTGGGATCCCTCGGTGAGTTTGGGGTCCCAGCCCAATACTGGGAGGTTCTGGAGTAATACCGGAGGGTCCTAAGCCCATAGAGGGAGGTCCCAGTCCCACACCAGGAGGTCTCAGGCCCGTACTGGGAGCTCCCAGCTCCACACTGTTGTCAGAGACTGAAATGTCATAATTTATGGCTTAAACATGTTTGTGAAGGACTTTTGCCTATTATAGCAAAACTGAATAAAAGCTGCAGAGAAGACCACCACATCCTCAATAGGCGTCCAGACTAAGGCCCTGGAGATAAGATAAAAGTAACTCAGGTCTGGGCAGTTGGAGAATACATTCACAGAGGGATCAAGCTTAGCACCTTCCATGGGTGGAGACCATAGCCCCAGGGCTATCAGCTGCCAGGCTCCAACAGACCCTCCCACCAAATGGTGGGGAGGAAACAGGCTTTGGGTGTGTAGTGGAAAAGCCTCTGGTCAGAGGCACAGTGACCACCCATCCTTCACTGCAGACCAGCTCAGCTGAGAGGCCCCTTCACCCGGGGAAAAGCTCATTCACATGTAGGAAAGGAGAGGAAGTGTCATGGCTCATCAAAGGCCCTCCCCAAAGGTCCCCAGACCCTGCACCAGAGCACTAATATCAAACTGTGCAATGGTGCAACAGATCCACAGTGTTGAAATGGACAGTGTCAAACTGGCTCCCTGCAAGGGAAGCACTTGGATGTTCCCACCTGTCCAAAACCTACATTGATCCACTAGATTCTGTACTTTTAAGCAGTAGGGGACCCCTACCACCAAGAAGACCAGATGGAGGGGAACAGCAAGATGTCATTGGGACCCCCGGAAGTGTGATATGTTTTTACCTAACCCCTGTCACTTTCTCCCTGTCCCCACACCCTCCATGCTCTTTCTTTCTGTCTTTCTTTTTCTTTCTCTTTCTCTTTCTCTCTTTCTTTCCTTTCTTTCTTTTTCTTTCTTTCTCTCTCCCTCTTTCTTTCATTTTCTTTCTTTCTTTCTTTCTTTCTTTCTTTCTTTCTTTCTTTCTTTCTTTCTTTCTTTCTTCCTTCCTTCCTTCCTTCCTTCCTTCCTTCCTTCCTTCCTTCCTTCCTTCCTTCCTTCCTTCCTTCCTTCCTTCCTTCCTTCCTTCCTTCTCTCTTTCTCTCTTGCTTTCTCTTTCTCTCTCTCCCCCTCTTTTACTATTTGTGCTGGTTTTGCATTGATTGCCATTTGGTGAGGAGGGAAGGAGCCACCCATGTAAATTATTTTTTTATAAGAGAAGGTGCTAACAGTTTCCTCCATGCCTGACAAAACCAATCAGTGACTAGTTTTGAATACTGACACCTTGTTATGACTTATTAAAATATGGATATTGATCTAATATCAATACCCAACTGTGACGGACAAAAGACTCTCTAACAGTTTAGGGTTAGAAAGTGTATGTTTAATGCGACGCTGGGCAGGTGCGTGGGATCACTCCCTAATATGCGCTGCAAAATTACAGGGGGTTATGGAGTCTATTTATTTACAAAAGTGTAGAATACCCCAAATACTAATCCATATTCATAGCACTGACACCTCCCATTCTCCACTTCATATTATAATTAGCTAAAAAACTACTAAGCATGTGTAGTTTGTTCCTTGAATTGGGTCAGTGGCCTTTTTTATGGGGAGGGGTCATAAAAAGAGGAAGTGAGGAGAGTCTTCGTTGTTCTAAACTTTTGACCTTTTCAATGGATATCAAGACAAATGATAGCTGGTAGAACTCCAGTTCCCTGTTTTCATGACTGTTCAATGGGTTTCTGGATGCTAGAAGAATTTACTATTATTTGTGTTCTTACATCTATTTATCAGTTTCTTCTGTTTCTCATTATAAACACAGCTAAACAAACACAGAAATGACAAGTTATTTAGACCCGGGACTGCTATCCTAGATCCAGTTCCTTTCAACTTTCAACCATTAGCTTCTAATTATTTCCAGCACAGCTTATCTATCTATCTACTTCAATTAATTCTGGCAAAGCTTATCTCTAGCTAAAGCATTAACTTTTCTAAAATCCTTAATTTCTTTGAAATTCATGTCTCAGTTAAACCACTAGAAAGATGAACATGCCTCTGTGAACACACGTGTTAAAAACGAACAAACACCAGGAAAGCTTTCTTCTTCTTCCAGCCTGAGGACAAGTAACAAGCTGGCCTGGCCTCCTCTGTGTGGCTGGGCTGGGCCAGGTGGGTCCTGCTGGGGACCCAGGCCCCTTCCTGAGGAGCCTGCCCAGCCTCATCCCAGCTGGGTCAGGCCCCAGCACAAGAGGAGTCCATCAGCCCCTGGTGTGCCACTGCTGAGATCCTAGCTGCTTCTCCCCTTCTCCCCCCTTCCCCAGCATGGCCTCTGAAGAATCCTCCACTGTAAACGGCTCCAGCTGCCACTACCGAGTCAGCTTGCCAAGGGGCTGTCCTGGCGCCATGTGAGATCATGCGGCTGAGACCAGGGGCAGCTCTTCAGGCGTGCAGAGAGTGGCTCTGTGGCAGGAATTGAATGCAGCAGGGGCCAGAGACCAGCTATGCAGACAGAGCGGCTGCCACCATTATGGACAGGCCCCCTGAAATCCTGGCACAGCCCTGGCATGGCCTGAAATCCATCATCGTGACTGCTTTGGCCACTGCCAACCATCATGACCATCCACTGGGCCCAGGCAAGATAGTAACTCTTTCATTGCACAGATGAAACTTGCAAAGCATTGATCTTCTCTTGAGTGAGACAAAAAGACTAAGTGAAAACATGTAAAGAAGCAACATAAAGTCACTAAGGTCAGTGAAGAAAGAGTCAAGTCCCAAATAGGAGGAGAATGAGGACATGGCTTAGTCTTAGGCTAATTTTTTTTTTGTAAATTCATGGTGATGGACTTGATACACTAGAATATCCCTTTAATTCATAGAAACAGTATGAAAGATAGAGTGTATAAATTGCAGACATGAGCAAAGGCATTAGTGCTGAAGCAAGTAAATGCTGAAGTAGCTGTGATCTCATGAGAAGTTTGAACAGAAAGAGAGATGAGAGTGAAGAAAACCCTTTGCCCACAGGGAGAGAAAGAAAAGACCTCTGTTCCCAGAGATAATCTCAGAGATGGATTTAAAAAACCTTTGCTTTTGAACAGCTTAAAAATATTCCTTAAAATAGTACCCTGTAAATTTGACATAGCCCATGAATGCAGATGTGAAAAGGTTGCATGAGATAGAAGGGACTTCATGATTACAGATTTCCAGGCAGCTGTTATTCGTGGAAATTGAGGCCACAAGAGTTGTTTTCTTGAAGAGAAGTCTCCATGACCTGGCAAAACAGACTCCTCTCCCTAAGAGAACTGATGAAAGACTATTTTAAAGGTGATAAACTGACCTAAGTCCCAAGTTTTGTCTCTGTACATTATCAGTGGGAAAGAAAGGAAGGTTGAGGACAGAGAAAAAGTGTTCTGAAGGTTTTATTCTAATACTTATTATTTTTTATTTTCTTTCAATTCTGTTTAAACAAAATTTTCTTTATACTCTTTAAAGTTTTGAGCCTGCTTTGCTCTTCTCCTAATCCTATCTCACAGCAGAAATGGAGTATTTCTGGTAGGTGCATTAGCATTTAGCCAGTGCTCAACCCACCACATTAGTTAGCGTGTTGGCCAGGAAACTCAAGTAGACAAACCACAACCACTACACTAAATTGGTGTTCCCCCCCCCCCCCCCCCCCCAGTTTGATCTAAAATGGCCACATTATTAAATAAAATATATCACTTTTTTTTAGCCCCAATATCTAACCTCATTTGATTTTAGTAATGGGGTTTTTTGGGTATATTTCGAGCCTTTCTGGTTTCTATCCATTTGATTCACAGAGACTTAATTTTCTTGGCTCTTCCATGTTTAAACTGGTTCATAACCACTGGGACATCCCAGTCTTCTACCAACAGGCCCTAGGCCCACACTGGGAGGTTCTGGGGTGACAGACTGGAGGTTGGAGGGTCATGGTGGTTGGTGCGACCATGGTTGAGGCCACCATGACGGGATTCCCATGACTGGAGAAACTGTACCAGGGACCACTGTGGGGGGTAACTATGCTTAGTGCCACCATGGTTGGTGCCCCCATGTGACCTTTGCCTGTAGGTGAGCAACAGTGGTGTGGTGTCCTTCTGGACAATGGTCCCTGACTTCACTCCCTGGCCCTTCCTGTGGCAGTTTGATATAGTTAGGGACAGGCCATCGGAAGATGTCATGCTGTACGGGCAGGCAGAACCCCCCTTTCCTCCTCAGCAAAGGTCACTTGACCCCTAATTAGCCAATAACACCTAGTTTATAACGTAAGCAGAAGGAAGTGATGCAGTTAACACAAGTTATATAAACCCAGGTAACGCACTAATAAACGCCATTTGCTGTCCACTACATTGGTGTCTGTGAGCTGATGGCCCAAGCGGTCTGGGTTTGGCTGACGTGCTGTTCCTGAAGCAGGTCGCCACGCCTCACAGGAGGCAACAAATGGTGCCAAAACCCAGGAAATCATCCTGGAAAATGGGAGTCACCTGGACGGGTGAAAACAGCGGCCGAGCAGCAGGTCTAGCTCGGTGAGGGGGACACCCCTGGAGCCGCGAGGAGGATGGAAGCTCTCGCGAAGGTCGTATCTCAGATTCATAAGCAATGGGGAATTGAGTGCAAACTAAAAGATTTTACTCTCGCTATTGCGAGGTTGATGCAAATTTGGGTCATTGATCGTCCGGTGGAGGTGCTCCACCCAGAAATATGGGATAAACGTACTAATGCTCTGTCCAAGGAAACAATGTACTCAGGCTCAGGAAAGCATCTTAAGGCGTGGGGAAAAGTTGTGCAGGCTTTGCAAAAGGCTCTGCAAGAGCAAGAGACCTGGAAAGCTGCACAGAACTGTCTGATGGTCACACCCCTGCTGGGGGTTGGGGCAGCCACACAGACCACAGACGAAAGTGATTTTATTGAGTGTGAAAAATCGCAAGGGCAAAAGCCCGTTTTACAGCCTCAGAGCTCTGATCAACTTACAGAGGGAAAGGAGAAGGCACAAGTATGTTGGGGAGGGTTGGCGGAAGAGGCCAGGAGCGTCACTGTTAAGACAGGGTCCGAGGGGGCCTGGGAGAGACCCCCACCCTATGCACCACAGAATGGCGTTGAGCTACAGAAAGAGGAGAAAGGCGCAGCTGTGGCTAGAGAGAACAAAGAAGGTCTGATAGATAATGTGGATACTTGCAAGCAAAGTTCGGGGGAGAACCCAGAGAAGTACAAGGTCAGCTCAAACTCTTATCAAAAAGCATCCTGCAAGGCAAGAGCCTCCTCTAGCAGGAGGCGGGGTGAGCCGAGGGGGGAAGAGTGGCCTGACCCTAAGAGAAAGGAGCAGGATCAAAGCCTGACAAAAAGGTACTGGAGCCCGGAAGCCTCTGGTCAGTCAACTTCCAGCTCTGAGTCAGACAACAGCTGGGACGAGTGGTTTCGGGAGTGTTCAACAGCTGACTCAGGCTCCGACTCCGACAAAGAGTTAGTAAAGGCAAATAAAACAAATAACCTTAATGCTCCTGCTTGGGTCAAAGGGAAAGAGCAAACCCCACTCACGGACTGGAAGAAAATAACAGTAGCGTGTGCCGGCTGGGCCCCTTCAGCTAAGCTGGCCTTTCCGGTCCGAGTGGGGGGGCAAGGTGGTAATCAGAGAACTTATTCACCAGTAAACCCTAAAGATGTGCAGGCGATTGTCAAAGCAATTGCGGACAGAGGGATCAATTCAGCTATGGTTTCCACCCTCATTGACAGTGTCTTTGGGGGGGGATGACATGATTCCATTTGACATTAAACAAACCTGCAGATTAATTTTTGGTGGGGCAGGAATGATTGTCTTTAAACAAGAATGGGAGGACAATTGTGCAAAGCAACTTGCCTTGGTAACTGGGGCAGACCATCCGTTACATGGCTCCAGCCTGCAGCGGTTAATGGGCACAGACCCGACCATGATCACCCCCCAGGCTCAGGCCGAGGGCCTACGGGCCCACGAGGTCATGGTAACTACCCGTGCTGCTAGAGAAGCAATCCGCTCTGCCTCCAGAGTTATTGCTAAACCATCACCATAGGCCACAATAAAGCAAGGCAAGAGTGAGACTTTTACACAGTTTGTAGATCGCCTCCAAACAGCAGTCAATTCCTCAGTTTTACCTCCAGAGGCAAAGGGCCCTGTGCTAGCAGAATGTTTGCGCCAACAATGCAATTCCACTACCAAAGACATTCTGCGGTCACTACCAGCAGGGCCCAGCATTGCAGACATGATTAAGCATGTAGGAGAAGAAGAACAACTAGCCCCAATCCAAGCAGCCATTCGTACTGCAATAACTAGTGTAATGGCTTGCTTTAAGTATGGCAGGTAGGCCACGTTGCAATAAATTGCCCCCAGTCAGGGCACCCAACACGGGCAAAGTGTGGTCAGTGTTTGCTTGTGCCTTTCGCGACTTCTGGGTAAGCATTCAAATCATTAAGTTCCCACTGCCAGCACCCCGATCAGTGAGACCCAGTCTGATTTCTGCAATAACTAAACCCAAGAAAAGGTCCACACCTAATCCCACCTTTACCCTTACCACCACACCCGAGCTTGCAGCTACGGATCAAATCTCTAAATCAACTCCTTACGATCCATTTTTTAGTGTGTTAAATGCTACCTTCGCGTCTTTGAACCAATCGAACCCAAACCTTACTAGTTCATGCTGGCTATGCTATGACATAGAACCTCCTTTCTATGAAGGTGTTGCCCTCAATGTTCCTTTTAGTTGCTCAGCAGAACCAAACCCACACCAGTGTAGATGGGACACCCCCCGGAGAGGAATCACTCTGAATCAGATCACAGGCCAAGGTAAGTGCTTTGGCAATGCAACCTTGGCAAAGCAAAAAGGTAATATCTGTACAAAACTTATCAAAATTAATAAATCAACCAACAAAAAATGGGTGATCCCATCTGCATCAGGAATGTGGGTCTGTCACCAGTCCGGTGTGAGTCCCTGCGTGTTCCTTAACAAATTTAATGACTCTGCTGACTTTTGTGTCCAAGTTCTGATTGTTCCTAGAGTCCTGTACCACCAAGAAGAAGAAGTCTACCGCCTTTTGGAAGATCCCAACTGACTCCACAAAAGAGAAGTGATAACAGGCATCACCATTTCAATGCTGCTTGGCCTGGGAGCTACCAACTGCAGCCACAAGTGTTTCAGCTCTCATGAACCAACACCAAAGCCTTTCTCAGCTGCAGATGACCATCGACGGAAGACATACAGAGAATTGAAAAATCCATTTCCTTTCTAGAGAAATCTGTTTCCTCTCTCTCAGAGGTCGCCCTCCAAAACAGGCGAGGACTGGACCTTTTGCTACTGCAGCAAGGAGGCCTCCGTGCTGCCTTGAAAGAAGAATGCTGTTTCTATGCAGACCATACTGGAGTTGTACGAGACTCCATGGCTGAGTTAAGAGAAAGATTAGCCCAGAGAAAAAGAGAGAGAGAAGCCCAACAGGGATGGTTCGAATCTCGGTTCAACTGGTCTCCATGGCTGACCACCCTTGTTTCCTCTCTGATCGGCCCACTTACTATAATACTCCTGATGTTAATTTTTGGGTCTTGTGTATTAAACAAATTAATGTTGTTTGTTAAAAGCCGTTTAGAAAAAGTTAACATTTTGCTAGTTAACCGCAGACAGCTGCTTTAAAGTGCACTTATTAAGTACATTTTATATTGCTTCATTACATATATTTTGTTTCGCTTTTTTTAACGTACTATGTAGATCTTACTAACTTTTGCATTTCTATAACTTTATACTTCGTATGTTTTAAAATAGTCATGAGGGAGGGGGGAAATGTAGCAGTTCAAGATAGTTAGGGATAGGCGATCGGAAGATGTCATGCTGTACGGGCAGGCAGAACCCCCCTTTCCTTCTTAGCAAAGGTCACTTGACCCCTAATTAGCCAATAACACCTAGTTTATAACATAAGCAGAAGGAAGTGATGCAGTTAACACAAGTTATATAAACCCAGGTAACACACTAATAAATGCCATTTGCCGTCCACCACATTGGTGTCTGTGAGCTGATGGCCCGAGCGGTCTGGGTTTGGCCGCTGTGCTGTTCGTGAACCAGGTTGTCACACCTTGCAGGAGGTAACAGAGAATGATCACACTCCAGTGTTTCCCTTCAAGATCACCAGGCACTGCTGGGAGCAGGTGCATCCATCACAGACCACCAAATGTCTGTCCCTTCCTCGAGGGGGAGGACAAATGTAGCCAAGGACAAATGTGGCTCTTTTCACCAACTCAACAGCATTTATCCATCACAGAACTCTGTGCATCCCTACAGGTCTTTCAGATAGCATAAACTTTATGGACAGATTCTGGATCTTGGAGGGAACCTCCTAGCTTGGAGAAATCCTCAGGGACACAGTCAATAGTCCCAAAAGTGGTATTGAATGAAGGGAGATCCAGATCCTTCCCTGGCTGCACTAACAGCATTGCCCACTGCCCCCCAGGGGACAGCAAAGCTGGGACACTTGTTCCCAGGGACACAGTTGCAGAAAAGGACTCTAAAGGCCAGGGTGTGACTCTGCAGCTAAACCTCCCTTCCCAGAGATGCTGACAGCAACAACAAGAGCACAGGAACCACAGCACAGAGAAGGGGAGGAAAAAGGCCAAGCACAGTGAAGGTGCAGCTGGGAGAGGTCAGGGCAGAGCCCAAAGCCGGGCACTGGGGACAGTGTCACCCTGAGCCACCTGTGTCCCCTCCCAGAGCCCCCCAGTGCCAGGAAGCTGCTCCCAGCCCTGTGCTCTGCAGACGGCTCTGGGTCCAGGGCTGCCCACGGCTCTGCTGCAGCTCTGTCTGCACAGGAGGGGCTTCATGCCTTGGACACCCAGCCCTGAGGGCAGAAGCTTGGCTGGGGGCACAGGAGGGAGGGGGCTTGTTCAGAGGGAGGGGCTGCACTGGAGGGGATCCTATGGAGATCCCTAAACTCTCCCTGACATGGCATTTTTGGGGTTTGTTTTATTGCCTGATCTTCTCTCTGAATCTTGGAGATTTGCCCCCCTGGAGGTGTTTCCCTGCACCTGATCTCTCCCTGCCAGCACTCACAGACCCCAAATCTCTGTACACTTTGCTTGGCCCTAAAGAAACCTGCCTGTTTGCAGGGCACTAGCTGGGGGCAGGTTCTGTCTGGAGCTTGGAGAAAGGACAGGTGAGACTATGGTTGATGGCTCCAGCGAACAGGATGCTGGTGCTGTCCATGGGCAAAGGAGTGTGTGAAAGCACTTCAGGAATCTCCTGCACACTTCCTGATCACCAAAAGTAAAAGTTAGATGCCCCAGGGACATGTCAAAATTAATAATACCTTTAATAATTGTTCTCCCACATTCTCCAAAGGTAGGAAACAGAAAACAATGTCTCAGGAAATGGCCTCGTTTTTGTACAAATCCTTGTCTTGGAAATATTCTAGGAGTGAGCAGAAGCTCTCAACATGTCAGAGCTTCATAAAAATGTCACCTTCTCTACACTCAAGACACTCTGAGTTGTACTCACAGAATCCATAGTCATTGAGATGTTCCAGCTTTAGGAGATCATTGAAGGACCTGCAGCTGCATTGTCCTGCAGCCGGAAGCTTCCTGTGTCAAGGGCTGGGAATGGTTCTCCCCAGATCACTTTTCAACATCTTCCCAGCCCTGAGTGACTGATGCTTTCTGCGCCTCTGTGTTGTGCCCATGGTTGCCGCCGGCAGAGCCCCAGCCCTGCTGGGCTGTGCACAGGAGCTGCTCCTGGGCAGAGCTGTCTCTCTGCAGCGCTGCCCTTGCCAGGAGCTGCTTCTGTGCCAGGAGCCCAGCCCAGCCCAACAGCACAGACAAAGCACAAGGACTTCTCTTGTTGGTTGCGTGCTGAGTCCCTGAACATCAGTCCCTGAACATCAGTCCCTGAGAAGGAGCCAAAGAAACCTCTAGAGAAACCCAAGCCTGATTCAAACTCTGAAATTTGTTGACCATTTAATTGGTCCCACTGAGGGGAAAAAAGTGTCTCCAGGATCCAGTTAGAGCAGAAAACCAATGAAAATTATGTCAAGAAAAAATAAGGCAAAGAAGGAAAGACAAAACCAAAGGTGTCTCTGATACTGGAGGAAACCAGGATATGTTTCAGGAATGCAAAGGGCCAAGGCCTGAGCTCCAACCCCTGCCAAGGCACATCCTATCCCTCCCTCCTTGCTCAGGGCTCTTCCCAGGCCACTGGGATATGGGGATGTGCAATGTCAAGGGCAGCACCATGGGTGGCCCCTGCCAGGCTGCTGAGCAGGGACAAGGAGGCAAAGAGGCCCCAGGCCTGCAAGGGTCACTTGTCTCCTCCTCATGGCTCAGGCCCAGGGCCAGCAGCCATGGCCAAAGTGCTGCAGGAGTTGGCTCTGTCAGGGTCTTGCAGTTGCTGCCCATCCCTGTGCCCTGTGCAGCCCAGGCTGTCCTACGGTGTCCATGCCCTGTGCCTCTGTCCCTGCAGGCTGTCGTCATCCCCCGGCTGCCCCAGCTGGCTGGGCCCTTCCTTTGCTGACAGCTCTGCATCCTGCCTGCCTCTGCCTGGGCACACAGAGCCTTGAACTGCTCCAGACTCCTTCTGGGGGATGTGTTGCACCACAGCCCTGTCCTGGGAGGGAAACTCCTTTCTCCTCATGTCCCCGTTCAATCCAAGTTCCAGCTGAGGGCTGGTGGGAAGGAAAGGTTGGCACCACAACTTTCCTTGTCCAACCCAGCAGGGAAGGGACAGCTCTGGCGGCACAATCCCTCCTGGCCCAGGGCACAGTGCTGGAAGGTCTTTCTATGCCAAGGCATTGCTTTAGCCTAGGAAAGCTCCTGGCTCAGCATCACCTTTCCTGCTCAGCCAGGCTTCCGAGTTCACCAGCAGAAGAACAGAATTCCAGCATTGCCACTGACTGGCACAGGAGGGGGAGATTTCCCCCTTGAAAGATGCTATTCTTCTACTATTCACATTTAAGCAGGTCCAGGTTCCTCAGATTTGGTTCCAGAGGAGCTTGAAATGCAAGTCCAGGAGCTCTGTTCATGCCCCGCCAGAGCGGGTGACACAAGTATAGGGCACTGGCAGTGTAACATTTGCAAGAAGTGCATTCCACAAGTGCTGGGAGCTGGAACTGGGTGCAGAAAACATCCCCAGCCCTACAAGGCACCAAGGCAAAAGGAACAAAGTTCCAGTAATGGCCTTGCTAGGGAGGACCAAAATCACTACTTTTCACCCCTAGTTTCCATTGCCAGGTGTTCTACAACCCAAAGAGGACACCCCTGAGGGGCACTGAAGGGAGCTCATCCCTGTGGTTCACAAGGGTTTGGGGCAGAGGAGGGCCTGCAGGAGCTGGGACATGGCTGAGATGCAGTTGCTCCAGCCGTGTCTCCAACCTGGCAGGGCCACGGTCACTCAGGATCGGTGGCCAGTCAGTTCTGTTGACTGGACACAGGTCTGGAAACTTCTCTTGGAGCATCTCCAGAGGGGGAATGTTGGGGCTGTCCTGGTCCTGCCCCACCCCACTGGCCCCTGCCAGTGCCTCGAGGGGACACAAAGGCTGAGCCAAAGAGTGAGAATTGCAAAGTGGGCTGAGTTAGGCAGGAGCCACTGGGATCGTCAAGTTCAACCCCTGGCCCTGCACAGACAGACCCAGCACAGCCTGGGCATCCCTGGCAGCAGTGTCCAAAGGCTGCTGAAGCTGGGGCAGCCTCGTGGCTGTGATCATTCCCTGCAGAGCTTGGTCAGTGGCCCAGTTCCCTGTAGGGGAAGGAGCTTTTGCTGTTCTCCGGCCTGGAGCCAGCCTGGCCCAGCCCCAGCTGTTCCCCGGGCTGCTGTTCCTGCTCCCCCGGGGCCCAGGTGGGAGCTGCCCAGTGCACGGCCCTGGCAAGGAGCCGCAGCCCCCGGGGAGCTCTGAGCTCCATCTCCTCTCCTGCAACTGAACAAACCCAGCACCTGCAGAGCTCCAGGGCGAGGTCCTGCCCCTGGCTCAGGGCTTGGCTGGTGCCACTGAGAGAAAATAAATTTCCAACTTTTGCCCAACAACAGGGAGGAGCAGCAATTCTTGGACAAGTGAGTGGAGTGGAGCAGCATGTCACAGCTTCGATGGCATGGTCTGGCACGTTCCAGCTGCCTCCAGTGGCACTCCCAGAGCCCCTTGGAGAGGAGAGTCAACTCCTGCAGGGACAGCGCTGGCAGCTGTGTCTTCACCAAGTCCTGAGTGGTGCCAGGGGCCATGGTGCTGATGGAGATGGAGGCCGTGCTGGGCACGAGGCCCCATCAGCCCCAGATCTGTGGGGGCAGGGCTGCACCCACTCCCCAGAGTCCCCTGGCATGGGATGACCCTTGTCCTCACCAGAGGGTCCTGTTGGAGGCGGAACAGCCCTGGCAACCCTGGGGTCATCTCGAAGGTGTCAAGGGCCAGGCAGAGCATGGACTGCAGGGGGAGGAGAATGCCACAGGTCAGGACCCCTGGGGGACCCCAAAACCCCCTGTGACCCTCTCAACCTCCATCCTGCTTTAGGGTGCTGAAGGGAACAGGATCCAGGGGGACCCCAACACCCCCTAGAACCCCCTTAGTCTCCCACTCCACAGTCTTGGAGGTGCCAGAGGGGCCAGTATTTGCCCAGAAGCAGTGGTGGTGCTGGTGAGGAGGGCATTCAGTGCTTGCCCCAGCAAAGGGTCCTGGATTCCAGCTGTGAGCTTGGAGTCCTGTCTGTGGGTTTGATGTCCTGTGCTTGTCTTCAACAGGGAGTCCTGGCCACGGACTCTGCATCCCAGCTGTGGGCTTGGGGTACCAGCCATGGGCTTGAGGTCCTGGCCAGGGGATCAGGGTTTTGTGCCCATCCTCACTGGGGGTCCCAGCCCTGCTCACCATCCTCAGACACGCCGCCTGTATGCCACCCACTCTTTGCCCTGGCCACAGAGGATCTGAGCTGCTGCTTCCCCTCCACAACCATCTCTGCCTCATCAAAAGTCCTGCAAACAGGTCATGATGTCCAGGATCAGGAAGAGCCCCAGCCCAGCTCCCTGGGAGTCTCTGAGGATTGACTGCGGACACAGTGCTGAGACCCCTCTGCTTTCCCCATCATGTTCTTTTTCCCCAGCTAGTGTGGACTGGGACAGTCCTGCCACTTCCAGATGCTGAACAACCAGGCCAGCCCTGTCTTGGACTACTCTGTCATTGATTACCCTTTCACCCAAGTGAGCCCTGCCAGGCTGCCTCCTCCTCCCCTTCCTTCTCCTCTTCCTCCTTCTCATCTTCCTATTCCTCCTTCTCATCCAGTAACCACCAGTGCCTGCAGGATGTGGGTCCTCTTACCTGGCTCACCTGGAGCTGCTTGTGGGAATCCCACAGTGGGTGCAGGGCACCCTAGATTGCCAAGATGGGTGCATTGGGACAGCCTGGCACCCATGAGGACAGTGTGACATCCATAGGGAAGGCCTGGCACCTGCTGGGACAGCCTGAAACACATGGAGACAGAGTGACACCCATGGGGGCACAGCCTGGAATCTATCAGGACAGCCTGGAACCCATAGGGATAGCTTAGTACCCCGGGGACAGCCTAGAACCCATGCGGACAGAGTGACACTGGGACAGCCTGGAAGCCATAAGAACCACCAGGCACCCCTGGGGACAGTCTGGCATCCATGGAAACAGCCTTATATGCCTGGGGACAGTCTGGGATCCATAGGGACACCCTATCATCTGCTGGGAGAGCCTGACACCCATGGGGACATTCTGACATCCCTAGGGAGAGCCTGGGCACCCTTGGGGACAGCCCGACATCCCTAGAGACACCCCGCCACCCACCAGTACCTCCCTTTTCCGGTGCCACTCCGGAGTCAGATCCAGGGGCACATTTTCCTCCTCCGCCAGTGCCTCCATCACCGCTGGGGCAAATCCCTGCGGGAGCTCTGGGACAGGCCCCGCCTGAAGCTCCAGTCCCTGCTGGACCTGGAGTGGCCCCAGTGCCTCTGCAGCGAGGAGAGTCCGTGTGCCCTGCCCAGGATCCTGGCACAGACATGGCCATCCCCGTGGCTGGAGAGAGCGGCGAGTCCTGGAGCTGCAGCGGCTCGGAGGTGCTGGTGGTGGCAGTGGCGAGGGTCCAGCGGCATGGGGACGAGGGTGCCGGAGGTGTCCCCACAGAAGCTCCAAGCATCTATGTAACATCCCCGGCATCAGCCCTGAGCAGGCGGCGAGCCGGGAGGGCGGCGGCATGGAGAACCGGCTCGTCCTCTTTCTCAAGACGGACAAGCGGGTGCTGGGGAGCTGGGGGGGTTTGGGGAGCCCCCGGGGGCTCGGGGAGACGTGGGGCTGCCGCCCCACCTGACACAGGAGGGGGAGTTCCCCAGGCTGTGGGAGGCTCGTTCCTTGGTGCCTCTCCTCCATGGCCACTCCCGGCTGAGGGTGGGTGCCCAGGGCTCCTTCTGCAGGGAGGTGGCCCCTGTCCCGCTCCTGGGGGACGTGGCAAACCATTGCCAGGGACCCTCGGGCTCTGTGGGACCCCCTGAGCAGCCCCGAGCCGGCGGTGACGGGGGGGAGGAAGGTGACAGAATGTGGGAGTGGGCGGAGCCCCAGCTGCTTTGCCCTGGAGGGAGCCAAGCTGAGGAGTTAAGGAAGAATTTCGCAACTTCACTCAGAGCTCCTAAGACAAAGACAAACCTCCTAGCCACGGCGACCTGTCCGGAGACGCACAAGCCCCCTCGGGATTTTATGTAGATCTGTTACAATTGATTGGTTCCGTACCCTTTTCCTCCCACCCTGGTGTCCCATAAAAACCCCTGGGTTTCCTCTGGTCGGCAGAGGTTCCTCGTCCCTGGATCCCTTTCGCTGGTACCCTTGCAATAAAGTACCTGCGGAAATTCCATACGAGACCCCTCTCTCTCTCTCACCACGGCCGACTAAAAGAGGGGCTAACTCACAAGGGCATGAGCTGAGAGCACTGAGCTGAAATCACTGAAAGCTGAAATCACTGAGCTGAAAAATCACTGCTCTGCCTGCCAGCTGAGAAGCCCCTCTGCCAGCTGAGGAGCGCCTGACCCCCCAAGGAGCTGTTTCTAGCAAGACATCCTTTGGGGTGGCTGTGGCTCTCTGGGTCCCAAGCGGCGGACCCCATCCACCAGCTGGAATAACAGAACCCCCTGGGAGGGGCGGGTCCCCATCCCACCCCCTGGGCACCCCGGGACCTGCGGGGCTTCGGGGCCCCGTGGTGAGGGGTGGGCACAGGGGTGGGCACGGGGGGTCCTGGGGTGTCCCCAAGGGGGACCACGGCCATCCCTGCCCTTGGCAGTGCCGAGTTGGCTGTGATCAAGCTGGTGGCGGCCGGGGGTGCCCCGGGGCTGTCCCTGCTGTGCCGTAGCCCCCAGGCTTTGGACAGTTCCCTGCGGAGCGTCTGCGTCCAGGTGAGACCCCCACAGCACGCCGGGGGTTTGGGGGGCCGAGACTACGCAGGGCCTCGTCCCCGGGAGGGAAACACAGCCCAGGCAGCCGCAGGGATGGTAACACGGGGATGGGCACAGCCCTGGGGCTGCTGCAGGTACCTGTGGGGCAGGAGGGGTTTGGGAGTTGCCGGGGGTCCCCGCCCCGCTGAGCCTGGTGGTGGCTTCACAGCCGTGCTCCGGACGGGATTCCAAGCGGTGCCGGGTCCACAGGGACGAGGATGGACACTTGTGGCTGTCGGGGGTGCGCGGAGGTTCTGCAGCCTGCAGGAGCTGCTGGGCACCTCCAGACACTGGGGGCTGCAGGCACAGGGGCCCAAATGCTCCTGGAGGCTGCCAGCTTGTCCCGCCCCAGAGGTGATGCTGGGGGACATTCCAGAAAGGGAGCTGTGAGGTCACAGAGTGGCAGTGATGTCACGCGGGGGGGCTGTGAGATGTCCCAGAGGGGGCTGTGTGATAGAGGCACCTCTGGCTGTGTGTGACAGAGACACAGAGCAGCTGTGATGGCAGAAAGGTATCAGCGATTGATGGAGAGACAGGAAGACTGATTCATGATCAGAATTCGATTTTACTCAGGTTTTCCAAGTCTTATATACCATTTCAACGAGGTTAATAATTTCTACTACAATAATTAGGTTAAAAGATCATACAAGCAACTCATGCATTTTACAATATTTTTATTGTAGGGGGTTGATTGAATCTTTTCTCTTAAGCAGGTTTTAATCCCATCTTCTCATAAGCTCAAAGTTCTGTTTGTCCTTGCCACGGCATCCTAGTCACCAGACTAGTTATGCTAATGAAGTCTGTCTTACTCTCAGACTTGTGTATTCCCACAGAAAGGGGCTGTGTGACATCACAGAATGTGTTGAGTGAGGTCAGAGAGTGGGCTATGACATCACAGAGTGGGCTTTGTGAGGTCATTGATCATCTCTGGCATAATAAAGGGGACTGTGTGACATCACCGAGTCAATGTGTGCCATCAGAGGTCAGGCTTTGACATCATAGGGAATACTGAGATATCACAGGAGGATTGTGTGAGCTCACTGGGTTGGTCACTCTGCCCCAGCCCCCACTCACATTTCCCCCCAGAGAAGTGTCCCCTCCTGCTCATGCCCAGCTGGGTCTCCTGACCACCTGGGTCCCCCCTGCCCCTAGTGCTGCAGCCTCCCCCAAGGATGTTCCACAAATCAACCCCCTGAGCCTGACACGGGGACAAGGAGCTGGGCTCTGTGACCAGGACATCAAGGACGTGGATTATGCAGGTCACTGTGGCCTGGGTTGGGTTCCCCAGGGCAGGAAAGATGCCTGGCAGCTGCAGCAGGGTTAGGGAAGGCCTCCAAGGTGGGGATGGAGCCCTTGGGCTGTGAGGAGAGGCTGAGGGAGCTGGGCTTGTCCAGCCCTGAGCAGGGAAGGCTGAGGGGCTACTGATCCCAGCCTGGCACTGCCACCCAGGAGGTGATGGAGAACACAGAGCCAGGCTCTTCACCGGGACCCTGGTGGTAGACAAAAGACAGTGGGTGGAAGGGGAAGGAGTGGAGCTTCAGCCAGGCTAGGAGGAGATGAAATGAGTCAGGCTGGTTTCAGCATTTCCTCACCACCAAAAGCAGCCTGATCCCCTTCTCCATCCACCACTGACAGCTTTGCAAATCCAGAATTGTTCAGTCTGTTTTATCCCCACTTCATGCAGAGCAAACTCATAAAGCAACTGAACTGTTTGTATCTATCACAGAATCATCTTTGTCTAAAACTGGTTTTGTATAGAAATCCCTTGTGAATGGCTGCTCTGAGTGCCAGGGGCTGGATGACGGAAATGGTGGGGGTGGGGACAGGGACAAAGTCTGATTGATTGTCAGTCATAAACGTCTTGATTTTCAGATTGATTCAGAGTGCATGAGGTGGTGCTGGGAATCAATATCAGCTGGGGATTTCTGATATCAATCTCTAAACAGGAAAAGAAAACTAAACAGGACAGAACAATTCTCTCTTCATTGTTTTCAAAATAGGATATTCATTTTGAATACACTCCTGAAATCTGTCTAATTAACCACACAAGAATTGAAGACTGGAGTTATTCCCAGGGGCTTGTCTTGTGTGGGTGTTTTGAAGAAATGTTTATGAGCCTTTGTCAATGAATTTCTCAACTGTGGAGCTCAAGAAAGAAGAGGCCTCTGGAAAAGTAAAATTCACCAGCAATCTGCAAGTGGCTGAGGATCCATCCTCATCGGGGCAGCCATGAACAGAAATGGGCACAGCTTTGTGGCTGCCCCAGCTCTGGGATGGGCCCTGGGCCTGGAGCTGGAACAGCTGCTGAGGGCCCCAAGGCCGGGGCTGTTGTGCTGGCCTGGGCAGGTGGGATGGCAGCAGGGGCAGCAGAGCTCTCAGGATCTCCTGGAGAGGAGAGCAGGGCACACAGGGAGCCTCCTTTTCCTTTGGCCAGGCAACTTCCCCATGGCTGGGGCTGAGCCCTCTCTGAGCTGCAGCTGCTGCTGTGCCCTTGCCAGGGGCTGAGGCCGTGGGGCCCCTGCCCAGAGCAGCGTGCCCTGAGCAGAGCTGTGGGGCCAGAGCCGGCTGGGCTGGGCTGGGGAGAGGCCCTTGGTGCTGCATAGAGCTCAGGGCAGCTGGCAGAGCTGGCAGGGAGCTGGGCTGGGCTCAGAGAGCCTGGCACAGAAACCATCAGTGTCCATTTCAGCCTGTGGGAGCGCGCAGGGGCCAAGAAAAGCACACCAGGTGGGGCGGTGCCTGTATCGCCAATTCCGGCCAGCCCTGGCACCACAGCAATACAGTGGGTCTTGGCTTGCCAGGAGCAGAGCGTGGCTATGGCAGGAAGAAAGAAAGGAGGGACACTCGAGGGGTAAATCCAACACGAGTTTATTGGGGGTCCAGGCATGGAGTCCTCACCTTGGGACACCAACCTCAGAGAGACCCCGAGGGCTTCTGTACATCAACCTTTAAAGGGGGGGTGGTACACAGGGGAGGGTTCAACCAGGGACCAATGGGGTACAGTAAGGGTGTGGCTCTTAACACAAAAGACAGGTGAAATAACCATACAGGGAACAATGGGAGGGGGAAGCCTGGATCCTGTCCAATCACTCAACGCCCTCCCTGGAACCTTCTGGACGCAGGGAGAGGCCCCAGAGTGACAGACAGGACCAGGAGGTCATATAACTGATGATGGACATAAAACTGAAACTGGGGTAAAACCATATAGGAAAGAACATGGGGGTTATACAGAATGAACCATTACACAGAACCATACCAAGCGAATTATGAAACAATACAAACATGAATAAAATGCACCACCACAACCAGGGTCTGTGTGGGAGCTGAGCTTGTGACACCTTGAGCCCTCCCCAGTGCTGGGGCTGCACCTCCAGCTCCAGAGGAGATGAGACAGATGGGAGCAGAGACAAAGAATTCCTGCTGAATCCTTTATTGTCTTTGCTTCTACAGGTGACCTGGAGCCATATGTAGAGGAGGTGTTTTGTGTCAGATCACATGGGCAGAGTGATAAGAACAATATTATTTAGCTGAAAATATGTCATGCACAATACTCAATGAGAGAAAAAAAGGACGTATGTGATCAGAACAACATTTGAGTTCTTCAGAGGATGAGAGACTCATTGATTTTCCAGTAGTCAAACCTGTTCAAATCCATTCCTCAGGGCTTCTTTGAGATGAGAGCTGACCACCAGAGGCCAAGGCCAGCCAGAGCTGCCTATCCTGGAAGCTTTGGTCTGGGAGAACCCTTGCATATAAGGAATTTTTCAAGGGGAGTATCAGTTTTGGCCATGGGCACCTGGAAAGAGGGATAATGCTTTTCCATAGGAAGGAAGGCACAGAGCCCCAATGCTCCAGGATCTGATGAGAGGCAGCTCTCAGCATTCCATGTTTGGCTGGACTTGTCAGGTGGCCCCTGGGAGGCCAAACCAGCCAGATCTGTTCCATGCTCCCTTGGTTCCATGAGGCCCTGTAGTGTCACAGTGTTCTCCTTGCTTCTGAGGTGTCCCAATGGCCCCTTGCTTCCATGAGGCCCAGCAGGGTCACTGTGGCCCTTTAGTTCTGCGGGGCCCTGCAGTGTCACCATGGTCTCCATGATTCCCTGGGGCCTTGCAATGTCACAGTGGTCTCCATGGATCCACGGTGTCATGCAGGGTCACAATGGCCCTTTGGTTCCACGAGGCCCTGGAATGCAACAGTGGCCTCTGGGTTCCACAAAGGCCTGCTGCTTCACACTGGCCTCTTGGGACCATGCGGCCCAGCAGTGCCACAGTGATCCCCTTGGTTCCATGAATTCCCACAGTGTAGCAATGGTCCCTTGGGTCTCTGTGGCCCTGGAGTGTCACCATGGTCACCACTGGAAGGAAAGCACAGAGCCCCAGTGCTTTAGGGGCTGATGAATGGCAGCCACCAGAGGCCAAGGTCAACCAGACCTGTCTGTCCTGGCACCTTTCATCTGGGAGCAATGGAATAAATATCTTGGATTCTGTATCTCAGATATATGGAATTTTGGGGACAGAATCCTAATTTCAGCCATGAGTGCTGGCACGAGGAGGCCGGTTCATTCCCATAGGAAGGAAAGAACAGAGCCCCAGTATCTCCAGGGCTGATTAGAGGTGAGCACCAGAGGCCAAGGTTGAGCCAGGCCTGTGTATCCTGGCAGCTTTATTGTGTGAGGAACCCTTGCATACAGTGAATTGTGGAGGAGCACCAATTTTGGCCATCAGTACCTGGGCAGGAGGGATGGTTCTTTTCCATAGATAGGAAAGCCCAGAGCCCCAGTGTTTCAGGGGCACATGAGAACAGATCCCCAACATGCCAAGGTCAGTTGAGTCAGTCAGGCCAAGCCAACCAAAGCTGTTCCCTATTCCCTTGGATCCATGGAGCCCCACAGTGGTTTCCTTGTTCCCTGGAGCTGCACAATGACACAGTGGCCCCCTTGGTTCCATGAGGCCACTGAGTGTCACAATGCTCTCCATGACTCCTTATAGTCTTGGAGTGTCACAGTGGTCCCTTGGTTCCATGAAGCTCCCCAGGATCCCAGTGGCCCCTTGGCTGCATGAGGCCCAGCAGTGTCACACTGTCTCCGTGCTTTCATGGGGCCCTGTAGCATCACAATTGTCCCTTGGTACCCTTAAGCCCAACAGTATCCCCATAGATCCCTTGGCTCTACAAGGCCCTGAAGTGCCACAATGGCCGTTTCGTTTCCCAGGGCCTCAAGGTGTACAAATGGCCTCCAGGGTTTCATCAGGCCCTGCTGTGCCACAATGGACCTTTGCTTCCATGATGTCCCATAGTTTCACAATGGTATCCTTGGTACCACGGTGTCAGAGTGGACCCTTCATGCCATGGAGACCCACCGTGTTCACTGGAGTCTGCTTGATTACATAAGGCCCTGCCATGTTCTCATGGCCCCTTGGTTCCAGTGGGTCCCAAAGTGTCAGAATTGTCTCCACTGTTCCATGAGGCCCCGCAATGTCACTGTGGTCCCCTTGGTTCCACAGGGCCAGAGTATAACAATGGACTCTTGGTTCCATGAGGTTCTTCAGTCACAATGGCCCCTTGGTTGCATGAGGCCATGCTGTGTCTCAATGGACTTCTGGTTCCGTGAGCTTTCATACTGCCAACAAAAATCTCCTTGGTTTCACAGTGTCACCATGGACCTTTGTTCCATGAGGTCCCACAGTATAACATAGTCACCTTGGTTCCACGAGGCCCCACAGTGTCACCATGAGCTCCTTGGATCCGCATTGTCACAACCCACCTTCCATTCCATGCAGCCCCGGTGTGTCACAGTGGCCCCTGGGTTCCATGAGTTTCTGTACTGTCAGCAATGGTTCCATTGTTCAAACAAGGCCCGGCTGTGTCACAATGGACTCTTGGTTCCATGAAGCCTTTCTCTGTCCCAATGTACTTTTGATTCCATGAGGTTCCAGAGCGTCACCATGGTCTCCTTGGATCTGCACTATCACAATGGACCATTGGTTCCATGTGGCCTTTCCGTGTCAAAAAGGAGTTTGATTTCAGGAGATTCCAACGTGTCACAGGAGCCTCCTTGGTTCTGTGAGGCCCCTCTGTCACCAAATCTACGAAATATCAGAATAAGACTCCTGAACACTGCCTTGCAATTAAGAGGGCATCACTTCTTTAGGCTTAGGTCTAAGGTGTGGGAACTCATAACCTTACATGGACATGTGATTCTAAAGGAGTGGTACTTACATAGCATTGCTACATTCCAATTTAGCCATTACCATAAAACCAACTCCAAGGTCCCAGATTCAGTTGTTTTTTCCTATTGGTGGGCTCTTGAGGCAGATGTCTTCTTGTCTTACAATCATCCTTGCAGGGAAAGCAGGCCCTACATTCCTCGTTCTTGTGCCAAAATTGCACAGGGATAGTAAATGTTGAATGAACCCTCCTGGTTTCAAGCCCAAGGCTCTGTGTGACCAGGCAGACGCAGGCACGACGCAGAGCCGTCAGCAAAGGAAGGGGCAAGCCAGGTGGAGCAGCCAGGGAGTGACGACAGCCTGCAGGGACAGAGGCACAGGGCATGGACACCGTAGGACAGCCTGGGCTGCACAGGGCACAGGGTTTGCTCAGCATCAGAGACACCTTTCCCTGGTTTGTCCCCACCTGTCACCACTGCCTGCAGTGTTCTGCTCTAACTGGAACCTGGGGACACTTTCTCAGCCACATCTCTCACAGGGTCCCATCAAAACTTCAAGAAACTTTGAAGTTTCAAACTCACTATGAAAAGTTCTCCAAAAGTTCTTGAAAGAGTTCTTCAAAAGTTTTTTAAACACTCTCTGGGGCTGACACCACTGTAAACAACACCAAATCCATGGGAGGGTCATTAAAATCCTTTCTCAGTTGTGTCCCTCAGTGAGACTTATTAAAACTTCAAGAAACTTTGGAGTTTGATTGTGACTTTGGATTCTTGAGAGATTTATTTCACTGACTCTTAGGGACTGATGTTCAGGGACTCAGCACTAAACCTCCAAGAGGCTCATTAAAGTCATTGTGCTCTGTCTGTGCTGATGAGCTGGGCCAGGCTCCTGGCACTGAGGCAGCTCCTGGCAACCAAGGGGAGCTTCAAAAAGACATTTCTCCTGAGGACCAGCTCCTCTCCCAGCCCAGCAGGGCTGAGGGCACTGCCTACAGGTACCTGAGAGAGGCAAAGCAGACAGAGGCTTAAAGAAACTGGAAGGACAATTCTGAGATTATTCACAGAGAAATCTTCACGCATTTTGAAATCTCTGAGCTTCTTCCTGGAGAAATGTTCACCACTTCTGACACAGTAAGTCTCTGGCTGCAGGGATCTCCTAAAGCTGTCCCATGACAGGACTGACAGCACTGTAAGGATGGCTCTGCTGCCCTTTCTGCTTTGGGGGAGGATGTGCTCCAGAGCGGGGCTGCCCTGGGCACCGTCACAGGGACAGGGCAGGACGGCTCCTGCTGCCAGGGATGGCTGCAGGGGCTGGAGCTGGGGCTGCAGCCAGGGCTGCCCAGGGCTGTCGTGCAGAGCAGGTGCTGCAACCCTGAGGGCTCTTGGCCAGGCCAGGGGATCAGCCACCTGCCAGAGGCAGCTCTCAGCCTGCCTGGCAGCTCCCCATGGAGGGTGTCGGGGTGCAAGGAACGACTCCTGCCAGGGCATGTTCCTCCTGCTGTGGAGAGGTGCTGTGTGAGCCAGGGCTGGTCAGAGCTCCAGCCCATGCCCAGGTCATTTCTAAGGGGATTTGTCATGAGCTCATTCAGGTCAGGAGTTTCCTACTTGAGTCTCTGCTTTCCTCACTCTGTGCTCCCACTTTTCCCTGGCTTAGCTTGGTGGCAATGGAAACTCATCTGTACAGGGAAGAGCAGGGGCTTATGCTCTTAAACCATCACACTGTGTTTTCCTGGGAACCTCAGCAAGTGCCTCCAGCTCCCCAGCCTCCAGGGCCATCCAGCATCACCTTTCCATGTTGCCCAGGCCTGGGGGAGCTGTTCTTTAATCCCTGCATCCCCGAGCAGCTGCAGGGCAGAGCTGGCCCAGGGGCTGGGCTGGGCTCTAGCAGCACTGGCAGGGAAGGAGCCTGGGCCCACAGGAACAGCTCGGGCTGGGATAGCTCCAGCAGCAGAGCCGTGGGCAGGGAGGGAAGAAGGCAGTGCTGAGGGAAGCCCTGCTGCAGGGAACATGTGACACCCGCTGGCCATGCCCTGCAGGGCAGACACTGCCCTGAGCAGCACAGCTCTTGTGTCCCCTCCCCACCAGCATAGCCCTCAGCCCGGGGGCTTGGCACCATCAGTCCCCTCCTGAGCTGGCAGAGCAGCCCCAGAGATGAAGGGCATCTCTCCTGCCATGTGCCCATTCCCTGCTGACCAGGGCCGGGGGGCCACTGTCCTGCACTGCTGCCACCTGGGAGGGGCTGTGTAGGGCTGGGCAGGGAGAGGCTTTTCCTCAGGGCCCAGCTCTCTCTCTCTTTGCCTTGCCCAGGTGCTCCTGGCATTGCTGACGGGCTCTCTGGGAATGGCAGTTCCAGCTGCAGACTCAGGCCCAGCCCTTGGGCTCCTCCTGTGCAGGCTAAGCACAGCAATGGGGTGTCCCAGCTCCCTCTGCACTGGGGAGGTCTGGGCAGGGCAGGCTGGCAGGCTTGGAATCAGCCGATTCTACCTGACTTTGGGAAAGGTAGGAGCCACTTTGTGTGCCAGAGATCTCTCTGGTCTCAGAAGTGTCTCCTGGCTTTCCAGGGTAACACGGGAGTGGAACTCAGAAAGATGCAAATCCAGGGCAGCTGGGAAGCAGTCACAGGGATAGAGCAGGTCCTCTCAGTCTGCATTAAGGCTCAGACAATCCTTCTGCCTCACTGGACTCTTTGTTCTCCCCAGGTGCAGCAGAATTTCTCCTGCCTCCTGCAATCCTCATCCCTTCACCCTGGAAGCTCCTATGCCTTAGGAGGAGATTCCTTGTCCAAGTTCAATCACCAGGACTGGCCCCTGCCCTTACTGTTCCCCTGAACTGCCTGGGGCTCAGGGCTGACTCCCTCGTGTCCTGCAGGTCAAGGTCTGGCTCTTCACACATTGGCCAGCAGCAATCAGGGCTCCAGCAACCAAGGTGAAGGAAGTTCTCCTAGACATAGACATGGGGGAGATGTTTAGTCACAGGAAAGAGTGTATGGGAAAGGGCTTTGATTTTTCTGCAAGAAACCTCCCCTCAATTGTCATTGTCTTTCCTCCTTCAAGAGGTTCCAGTGGCTGGAAACAGCAAATGTCCAACAGCAGTTCCATCAGCCACTTCCTCCTGCTGCCATTGGCAGACATGCGGCCGCTGCAGCTCCTGCACTTCTGCTTCTTCCTGGGCATCTCCCTGGCTGCCCTCCTGGGCAACGGCCTTGTCATCGCTGCCGTCGCCTGCGGCCACCACCTGCACAGCCCCATGTTCTTCTTCCTGCTCAACGTGGCCCTCAGCGACCTGGGCTCCATCTGCACCACTGTCCCCAAAGCCATGCACAATTCCCTCTGGGACACCAGGAACATCTATGCAGGATGTGCTGCACAGTTATTTCTGGTTTTGTTTTTCATTTCTGCAGGGTATTTTCTCCTCACTGTCATGTGCTACAATCGCTACGTGTCCATCTGCAAACCCCTGCACTACGGGACCCTCCTGGGCAGCAGAGCTTGTGTCTACATGGCAGCAGCTGCCTGGGCCAGTGGTTTTCTCTATGCTCTGCTGCACACAGCCAATACATTTTCCTTGCCCCTGTGCCAGGGCAATGCCCTGGGCCATTTCTTCTGTGAAATTCCACACATCCTCAAGCTCACCTGCTCTAAATCCTACCTCAGAGAACTTGAGATTGTTGTGGTTGGTTCCTTTTTAGCTTTTGGTTGTTTTGTGTTCATTGTTTTCTCCTACGTGCAGATCTTCAGGGCAGTGCTGAGGATCCCCTCTGAGCAGGGACGGCACAAAGCTTTTTCCACCTGCCTCCCTCACCTGGCCGTGGTCTCCCTGCTTATCAGCAGTGCAGTGTTTGCCAACCTGAAGCCCCCCTCCATCTCCTCCCCATCCCTGGATCTGGCCCTGTCAGTTCTGTACTCAGTGGTGCCTCCAGTCCTGAACCCCCTCATCCACTGCCTGAAGAACCAGGAGCTCAAGGCTGCACTGTGGACATTGATGACTAGGCAGTTTCAGAAATATTAAATTAATGATGAGCATGGTTAATCTTCCAGTTGAGCCAAAGTCTCCCTGTTTTTTGGGTTTTTGCTTTAAGGGTGGTACTCTTTTTGTCATCTGTGGGAGTGGTATTAATTGAGCTAATCGTTGCTCTTTGGATATTTTTACGGGCGGATAGGGGGTATAAACCATGACCATAATTTCTCTTGTATTGTCTAAATTTATTACGCCTGGTATTACAAATAATCCAGATATGCTTGCAGATGATCGGCTCAAAAGTAATCTTCCAATTGATTGTCCATTTACTAAAATAGGTCCAAACAGTTCTGTGGGAATTTTCTGTGGTTGATTAGTTATGATGGTGATGTTCATTGAGGCTGTCACCTCCAGGCCGAGGCTCCTCCTGGTGGCTGGTTGTAGTTGTTGCTGGTGGGTCCTGTTGTTACTTCAGCTGCAACTTGTGTTCCCACACGGCCGCTGCTCACGCTGCTCTTTGAGTTTCTCGACCTTTGGCGACAAACATTGGTGTTGTGTGTGTTAGATTGGCATTTTTCACACCAAACTCTTGTTGCCATACATTCGCAGCGAATATGTCCAAAGGTTTTGCAGCGAAAGCATTTTATACGGCCATCGTGGGTAGTGTGAGGGTGGGAGCTGACCACAGCTGCCGCTTGGAGGGGTGCAAGAGCTGCTAGGACCTGCGTCTGTGTGGCTTTTGACTGCTCCTGTAATGCTTTTGCTTGTTCTTGTAGCTTTTTTTTTATTTTTTGCAAGGCACTTATTAAAAAGACTTGAGACCCTGATGGGAGGGAAGCAGTTTTTTAACAAATTTGGTACTGTCCAATTCTTAGGCATGGTATTAATAAGGTTTCAAGTTGACGAATTACCATTCTGTAATACACACTGTTTTAATAGGGCCCCTTGCATGTATTTGGGTATTTTAGTTTTTGGTACAGCTTCTATTACTTTATCCAAAAAAGTTCTTAATGCTTCTTTTTTTCTTTGTTTTATCTTCATATAAATAGGCGTGCCTCTTGGAGTCTTAACTTTATCTATAGCCTTTAGTGCCACAGCCATTACCTTTTGGCATTTGTTTGGTCTTAACAGCGCCTGTGCCTCTGTTCGTGTAAATGCCCCTAGACCCATTAACTCGTCAAGAGTTATTCCTTGCAACGGATCTCTCGGACTTCGTGAAACTGCAACAGATATCATAGTCTCCTGCTGCCAATGAGCATTGAACAACAATAACTGATGGGGGGTATAAATCAATCTGGCTAAGTCCTTAATGTCAGAAGGGAGCATCACATGCGTGTTAAACAGATAATCAATCATTTGCTTAACCGGTTCACTAGTAATTTTATAACTCCTGACCGTAGCACGCAACTGAGCTAAAATCTTCCAATCTAGCGAGGTAATAGCCGCTTGTAACCTTCCTAGTGCATTGGGAGTATAAACAACTGGAAATGCTAGGTTCTCGTTTGCTACTTTCACCAGATCACTATCTTTGTCTTCTATTCCCTGTTTAGCTAGCATAGCCCACAGCTCATGCCTCTGCCTAGCCATAGCCTCTGCAAAGTTAGACCTAGCCCTCGAGACAGACTCAGGGCTCTTGAGGCGGACAGCCGTTTGTGGGGGGGGCTGACAAGAAACAGACCTTTCAGGTTTATTAGCCGTGTCATTTGACTCCTCACAGGGGGGTGCAGATGGGACTGAAGCCGGCAAATTAACAATCGTAAAAACAGGGGGGTTAGGAGCACTAGCATTCCAAGGCAAACTGCAATCCTGATTTCATTCCTGCGCAGCTTGCACCTCTTTAGCCGCCCTCTTTTCTGCCTGACTCATCAATAACTCATTTTGCACCACTTTCTACAAATTATTCATCTTTTTAGCAGGTTTATCATCATCTAATACTAATTCCCAGTGTTTATTTCTAAAGCGTCTCTACTCCTCCGGATCATGAACAGTGTGAGGATTAGTAAAAAACCCATAAGAAGTGGCATACTGCAGGAGGGAGGGGAGTTCTTTGTCTAAATCTATTCCCTTAATCTGCCTTTTTCTTAAAAAGGCTGTGAATAAATCATATGCCGCTTGCCTGTCCATACTTACGTCAGCACCGTTGCAGCTTCTCCAAGCTTCGGCGGCATGTATCGGCCGAGCCCACCGCTGTGGTCACTCAGGACGCGGAGCTCCCTTTTTTAATGCTCTTTCATCATCCTTCTGGCTGCCGAGAAGGACCCGAACCCAACGCAGCCTCCAACCATGGTAGCGCGTCCTTCTTTGTTTTTTTTGGAGGTTGTCAAGGTCACTATATGTTGGAAATGAGGCCGCGGGAGACGAGTCTCATGCTATCATGGTCAACAAGTTTCTGTTTATTGCTTCCAAAGTTATCATTTTTATACAGACAGTAATTAGCTCATGCATATTGCAAAACTACAGCTCATCATTGGTTGCTTTCTATGACGCATATAGCTTTTCTGTTTGGCCTTGCTATTGCAGATTTCTTCGCTTTATGTATCTTTCTACATACTATGTATTTTCAACATCCCTGTTGCATCCATTCTTACGAGTAATGTATATTTGCCACCAGTCACGTAGCTGCTAACTGCACTTTATCGTGGCCTTTGCTACGCAGCCATTCCTCTGAAAAACTCTCCACAGTGACATCCCCTGAGAACTCCCTGAGAGCAGGGCTGGGATGAATTCCTGTACACAGAGCACCCTGTGTCCATCCCTCCGGCCACGGGGCACCTCAGGCAGGGCAGGGCAGGGTGACAGCTGCGGGGCTGAGGTCTCTGCCAGGCTCTGGCAGTGGCAGCAGAGCCCAGGGAGACCCTATCTGTGCTGCAATGATCTGTCTGTGTATGTGCAAGGGAAGGACTCATGTCCTTGAACAGCCCTGGAGCTGTGAGCAGGGCATGAGCCCAGCTCAGGGCTGGGCACCTGACAGAGCCCTGACATTTCTGCCTGTGATTCCAGGAAAAACCCCAGCGTCACAGTGATTTTCATCTCACCTGCCTTGGACAGGGTGCTTGCAAATGTCTCTCCCTGACATCTCTCTCGTCTGCCTTTCTTGCCTTTCTTTCTTTCTGTGTCTATCACCCCACAGCAGGAGAGCAGCCCCATCTGGGGAGCATCTCCTGTGCAGGCACAAGGGGTTCTGCAGGCACTAGTGCCATTGCCCTCTAGCAGATGGCACCGTTACCTTGACAAAGCACAGAGCACATTTAGGAAATATAAATATACTCAGAGGCTCATACACCTGCTTGTTTCTACTCCGTGAACCTCTTGCACAGGTTTTTAGCAGCTAAGAGAGACAGAAGTGTTCTTCCTCACAGCCATCCTACCAGGAGAGAGCACACAAGAATGACCTTGACCTTCCCTGGAGAAAGGGGAATGAGATGATGAGAACTCATCAGTTCTCTTCCATTGGTGTGAATGACACATGAAACCAAGGTAGCCCTGTGACACTGCGGGGCCTCGTGGTGCCCAGAGGCCATTGTGACACTGTGGGGTCACATGGAACCAAGGGGCAATTGTGACACTGTGGGACCTCTTAGAACCAACAGACCCTTGGTACACTGCAGGGCCTCATGAAGCAAAGGGCACCATGTGACACTCCTGACATTCTTGGTGCCCAGAGGCCCCTGTGGCACTGCAGAGCCTCATGGAATCAGCGGCACCCTGTGACACTGCAGGGCTTCTTCATCAGTCTCTACTGAGAGTTGTGTGTACCTACAAGGCAGAAAAACAGGAGAGCCTGAGCCTGTTGATCCTAAATACTCCCATCTTCATATGAGCATGTGCCTTGATACCAAAATTGGCCAGATAAAATTTTTTCACACACCTTTGAGTTTCAGAAAGCAGCATTTCTTTACTGCAGTGCTAGTCACTCAGAGGACACTTCCTCTAATTGAGTGCCCAAGCATTATGTGAACAGAGTTTTTATCAGACACACTGATTATATGTTCAAGAGCTATCCCTGCTTACTTGATGGGTATGTATTACTTTACATTACATAATTGCAACCCTTATCAGAAGTCATTATGTGTTTCTTTGGGGCGTGTTTCTAACACCTGGTGTCCTTTTCAGGTGGCTGTTCCTTGAAACCTACTTTTGAGTAAGAGCAATATTGTTTTGTGTAACTTCTGCTTTGTCAGTCTTGCAGAGCTGAGCTGGCTTCCTGCTCATGTTTTGTGTGAGTTACATCCTTTATCTGTTTCTCCAAGGCTGTGCTGTTCTGTTCTATTGTCCTCATCAAGTCTCCCCTTTTCTTGAGGCTCATTTTATATCATAGGGCACTCTAACACTGAATCTTGTTGCAAGCTCAATCCATACAGCAATTACTCTGGTGACCATTATAAACATTTAACCAAGTCCAGCTGGGGAACCATGAAGGAGGTTTGGTCCAGATTTCTTCCAATCCACATAAGGTTTCATCTTGAGCTGTGCATTGTAAAAAAATTTAAACTACAATACTCTGCCCCAAAGTCAGTTCTTGAGCTTCCTGGGTCAGGAGAAGAGCAGCTGCTGCTGCCCTCAGACAGCCCAGCCAGCCCTGGCTGACACTGTCTGGTTGCTGTGAAAAGTTGGCCCCAGCCCTGCTCTGGTCCCCAGGAACTGTGACAGCACTGCCAGTGCTGGGTTTTGTCTCTCCCAGGGAAACAGATCAAACGGGTCCAGGGGGTCTGGGAGCCCCAAAGCATGGCCTGCAGGAGGGCTCCCTGGGGCTGTGAAAAGGCAGCCCAGGAATCACCAGTCCAGACTGTGAAGTCCTGCTGGGCTGCCTTCAGGAGATCACACAGAGGCTTTACCAGCAGCCCATAACTGCTGATCCACAGCCCACACCATCTCCGGCCCTGAGAAATGCCTGCTGCTTTCTCACCATTCGTAGGTGTGGGAGGTGGCAAATTGCTTCTTTTCCTTCCTGTGCCAACCTCCTTTGTCCCTGGAGGATTTCAAACCCCAGGCAGGGTTCTGTGGTCTGGACTATTTGTAGTAGGGGTTTGTAGTAGGTCTGAGTGAGCTGGGAATTTCCCAGGAATGGGGTAAATAGCCAACAGCCTCTTTAGAATCCTCTCTTATGGTGAAAGAATTCTTTGGGAGTGTTTGGAAAAGGTAGACAAAAGACAACAAAATCCCTAAGGATTCTACCTGAAATGGGAAACAGAACAATCAGGGTGTGAGGACTGTTTGAAGCACAATCTCTGTGCTGTATAGCAAGACTGCAGGAAAAGAAAGAAGCAGAGAAGGAAGGATAGAAATGTTTGTCCAGACTGTGAAATTATCACCCTTGTTTTTGCCATGTTCCTGTCTCAGCAAGATGAGCTGGAATTCATCATGGGTCCAGAAAATGCAACAGCAGTTACTGAGTTCATCCTAGAGGGTTTCCTAGAGCTTGATCCAAAGCTGCAGCTGTTTTTCTCTCAGGTTCTTCTGCTCATGTACTGGACAACAGTGATGAGGAACCGCAACCATCATTTTCCTCCTGTGTGTGGATCACCACCTGCAAACCCCCATGGACTTTTTCATCTGCAGCCTGGCCTTCCTGAAAATCTGGTTTACATTCTCCACAAGCATCAAACTGTTTGTGATGCTGAGTTCTGATCAGAACACTCTCTCACTGAGCAGCTGTTTTGCCTAAACTATTCCTATTTTGCCCTGAGCTGCACAGACTTTGTCCTGCTCATTGTCATGTCCTTTGACTGCTATGTTGCCATCTGCCGCCCTTTGCTCTATGCTGCCATCAGGAAGTCTCAGCTCTGTGTCCACCTGGGTGTTGCTGCTTGAGTCCTCAGCTTTGCCCTGCTGAGCTACAGGCTGCTCTTCCTCTCTGAGCTGTCTTTCAGTGGCTCCAAGATCCCCCATTTCCTCTGTGACAAGTCCCCCTTGTTCAAACTGTCCTGCTCTGACACCAGCCTGCTTTGGAAAATAGACTCTGTCTTCTTATCGTGTGTCCAGGTGGGTTCCTTATGTTTGACTTTGGCTTTTGACATTTGCATCCTGTTCTGTGTTCTGCATCTTTCAGCAGCCTCTGGGAGGAAGGAAGCTTTGACTACGTGTTCTTCCCATCCCATCCCCTTATCCATTGCCTGTGGGAGCTGCATTGCTCTCTACATGTCTCCTGCAGAAGATGTTTCCTTGAGGACCAACAGAACTGGAGCTCTGCTGAACACAACCCTGTACCCATTCTTAAATCCATTCCTCTACAGCCTTGGGAACAAATTTGTGATGCTGGCCCTGAACAAATCCATTGCCAGGACAAGAACAAGAACAAAGCTTTTCCCCTAACCATGGCACATTTCTGGAAAGCCATCCATCAATCTGGTATCGTCTGTTACACAAAACCAGTGCCTGTGCGTGCAGCCTCCAAACACGGCTGCCTTAGGAGATTGATGCTCCTGCTGGCTTGTGTCAGGTTAAGAGAGAAGACACTCATCTGCACACCCAGGCAGGGCACCAAATTGTAATAGACTGGAGACACAAGTAAGGATTCCAATCGGAATTTATTAGATTACAGCAGGCAAGGCAAAGGCAAATACAGTGCTGGACGGCAGGAGAGTCTCCGCTCTGCCAACTGCCGCACCATGCAAAATTCCAGTCCACCTTTTTATCTCTTCTTTTTAGCTGATGTGTCCTTTCCTGTTGTACTTTGCGCGTGTGCGACCTGTTGCTAGGGGGTCTTTTTCTGCCTCCCGGTGGTCGTAGCAATGAAGGCGGGTAGTCATCCTCCGGTTGCCTTTTCCCTTATATGGCGGCTGTGCTCACGTTTCTGAAACTTAAAACTAATTAAGCAAGTACAGAAAAAGGATTGAGCAAGAACATATTTGCGTATGGCTTTTCTACAGGCTTAGATAGTAACATAGTAACTTTCTGCTATTTGAGTTATTTGACCTCTAGTGAACAAAAACAGCTTATGTTTATCACAACTCCCCCATTTCTCTTGTTCTTACTTATTTTTGTTCCCTGTATCTTTGCGGTTCTTGTCTAGCTAACTCTAAAGTTTCTAGATTTTCTTCTTCAGGTATCTGATTATACTTAGTTCTAAGGCACATAAAGTGTGCCTGCTTCCAGCCGGCTTTTCAGTTTATTAAATATACATGGTCCAAAGGTAAGTCCGAGTGCCAACAGAATTTCTGGCCCCGCAATAGTGGTTGGCAGTGTGGCATTCTTTTGGATTAGTCCCATTTATTTTCTTTGTTCTTGCTGTTACCCCAATGGCTTCATAGAAAGGAGGTTGTATGTTATAGCAAAGCCAGCATTCTCTTGTTAAATTGGAGTTTGTTCTATTTAGAATGCCATAACTAGCTTGCATTATTTTCTAGAGGGTACTGTATGTTGAGACCTCCTTAGGGACCTCTGTTTCAGGCCCAACTGACTTCCCTGAATCATTATTATTGGTAGAGTTGACCTCATTCTGTTCTATTACCAATACCAGGTTAGGCCCTATTCCCTTGGGACTGTATAAAAGTGGTTCCTTTTTTTTATTAAAATCAAATTCCCTCTATCTCTTCCAGGTTTCCAATGCCTAATTCCCCAAGTTGTCCCAAACAGCCATTCTTGCTTGTCTGGCTGGGTGACATTAACATACAGGAAAGAGCAGGTTCCTATATAGGACATCTTTCCTGATGGGCCCCTCTATGGCTTAATGCATCCTACCAGTCCAAAATCTACTTTCAAGTATTCATCAGGTCCTCCCCCTGGCACTCAATCAGAGGCAATTGTTTCACAACCCTAGTATCCACAAAAATATTCTCCAGGTAAATTGCAATACCCTTTCCCGTGGTTTGAACTTGGACACATATAAAAACCCATCAGATTCAATACTTTTCCACAATGATCAATAGAAGTCATGTTACATAACCCTACCTCAAAATTTGGGGCCCTTACTGTAGTAATGGTTTGCAAGGTCTGGGAGTCATCCCATCTCGTTAAGGACCACTTAAATGGCTGGTGTGGTGATGCCTCAATTCCTCTCAGGTTCAACATTAATAAAACAAAGGAGATCCATTGGGTCAGGTGGCGAGTATCATTGGGGGCATAGGAATGAGAGGTTGCCTGTGAATCCCTTCCCCTTACAGACAGCAACCCGTTCCTTCGCCTAGGGTCTTTATTATTCTCACTCCTGGGGCAGATCTTCAAGTATTGTTTTATTGTCCCACCCTGAGGGTCCTTTCCTCCACAGTCTTTTACTCCTCTGCCTCGCTCGTCGACTCGGGTGCTTCGAGCCACGAGGAGTACCATCTTCTTGGCAGCAGGGGTATTCTTCAGGAGGTCCCCTAGGGTGATTCTGCTGCCTCTTGACATAGGAGTCTCAGTTATGGCTTTTAACTGGGGGTGTATCACACCAGATCCCCTTCAGGCGTGTGCAACAGGTGCAATCTATAATCTCTACTATGAATGGGATAGGTTCATTAGGGTGATAGCAATAATATTTTGGCTCTATCTCCAATGCATAAATCTTCCACCACTCCTCTGATTGTTTCACTAACCCCTTATGTTCAACTTCATATTTTAGAATCCAATCAGTTCTGTTTCACTGCAGTACTCAGCAGGAGCCGCAAACTCCTCTAGGGGGGGTTCATCACCCACAATGACTCCAACCACCCGTCCCCACAGACCTTACAAATATAGCAAACAAAAGGATAACAATTGCACTCTGGGTCTCTACATCTTATCTTAACATCAGAATTACAAATCAGTCCTTCCTCCGTATAGTGTGGTTCTGGTGCATATTCCACATGGTGTTTACTCATTGACGATCTTTCCTCTGGATCCTCAGCCTCAGGTCTCCAGGATTGCTTGTCACCTTCCACTCTGGGGTCGGCTCACTCACTGGCCCTTTAATTCTGCTAGTATGAATCCACCCCTTTTCTGCTGTCCTGATTGCAGTTTGTGTGGTAAGCAATACAAGGTAAGGGCCTTCCCATTGTGGGGCCAAGGTTGATTCTTTCCAGGACTTTATCATTACCCAATGCATTATTTCCTCTGCTTTTAAAATCTAGTCCTCTTTGATGCCCTTTCAGGTGAACAACAGCAATTTTCCTAGGCCCCCTCAGGGCCTTCAGCAGTTTCCTGATTAGATCCTGGTGAATCAGGTCTTTTTCCTGGGAGTTTACCAACCCCCCCACTCTTCCCATATTTTCCCAGAAGTGTGTATAATCCCATAGGGATATTTTGAGTCGGTATAGATGGTACCTGATTTATTCTTCAACAACTGCAATGCTCGCAGTACAGCATAAAGTTCACAGGCCTTTGCCAACCAAGATCTACTTAGAGGGCCTGATTCTATAACTGCAAGTCCTTCTCCCCCAACAATTGCATAGCCAGAGACTCTTTTTCCATCAATCACTCGCGATGAGCCATCTACAAACAACCTATCCCCTCTTCTAATTCTTCTTCATCCAAGTCTGGTCTTATTTTGGTTTTTTCTTCTATGGTAGATAAGCACTCATGGGCCAATCCATCCTCACCTGGCCTTCGGTATAAGAATTGGGCCGGATTTTGTAAGGCTGTCACCTCCAGGGTTAACTTTGGGGAGTCTAATAGGATTCCCTCATACTTCAAGAGTCGGGCATCCGTTATCCACTTTTCTGCCTTTTGTTGCAAAATTCCCTGGATATTATGAGGGGATAATACTCTTAGTTCCCCGTTGAAAGTGATTTTATTAGCCTCCTCCACAAGCAGGGCACAGGCCACTATAGCCTGTAAACATGTAGACCAACCCCTGCTTACAGGGTCTAACAGCTTAGATAAGCACCCAACAGGTTTCTTTTTCCCAGCCCACTCCTGGGTCAGTACCCCATAAGCCGTCCCACTATCTGTATTTACAAATAGATAAAAGGGTCTTTTCAAATCAGATAGGCTCAGTACAGGGGCATTGACCAAATCATGATGCAGAGCTTTCAGATGTTTGTCATCTTCCTCATCCCATTTCATTAGTCCTCCTTGGGTCAATTTCTCATATAAAAACTTAACCTTGATGCTATAGTTCTCAATCCACTGTCGGCAATACCCCATGAGGCCTAACAACTGCCTAATTTGCTTCTTGTTCCTTGGAGGCGGTATGGATAGTATCCCTTTTACCCTTTCAGGGTCTATTTTCTTTTCGCCCTTCCGTAGGTAGTGCCCGAGATACTTTACTTCTTCTACGAATTGCAGTTTTGCCTTAGATACCTTGAGCCCCTTGGCACTCAGGAAGTTAAGTAATCTAATGCTTTCTGCCTGTACTTTGTCCTCTGCTTCCCCCAGCAATCAGGAGGTCATCTACATATTGGATAAGGGTCACTCCTTCCCCAGTCTGATATTCCTGCAAAATCTGTTCTAAAGCTTGTCTGAACAAATTCGGAGATTCCGTAAACCCCTGGAGGAGCACGGTCCAACTCAGCTGCTGCCTCCTATGAGTGGCTGGGTCTTCCCATTCAAATGCAAAGTAGTCTCTACTCTTTTCATCTAGAGGGCATGTCCAGAATGCATCTTTAAGGTCAATTACACTGTAATATTGTTTTTCGGGACCTAATCTGCTTAGCAGTGTCTGAGGGTTGGCTACCACTGAAAAACGAGCTACTGTCCTTTTGTTTATTTCTCTTAGGTCATGCACCAACCGGTATGATCCGTCTGCCTTTTTTACTGGCAAAATGGGGGTATTAAAAGGGGACATGCAAGGTTCTAAAAGTCCTTTGCTTAGTAGCCTCTCGATCTCAGGCTTCAACCCATTCTTTCCTTCTGGGGAGATGGGGTATTGTTTGACCCTTATCGGTGTCTCTGATTCTTTAATGATTACTGAGAAGGGGGGTATATTCAACCTCCCTACACTATCAGTAGTGTACCATACTTCTGGGTTAATCTTTTCCTCATCCTCTACCGTCAAGGGACAGTTTTATTTTCTCATTTACTACTTCTATATTAATGCCCATTTCTATAATCAAGTCTCTCCCTAACAAATTATACTCTGCTTCTGGTACCAGCAGAAGGCTCCCTATTCCCCTTTTGGATTTTGATTCTACCAGTACATCCTTAATAATAGGGACCTCAAAGGGCTCCCCCTTCGCCCCTACCACTTGAGCAGTTTCTTTTGATATCTTGCATCCCCCTGGTAATACCTGGACTGTCGATCGTTCTGCTCCAGTGTCCACTAAGAACTCAAATTCCTGCTGCTGAGGACTTATTTTAATTTTATCAAGGGCTCCTGATGTTTCCATGTCTTCAGCAAATAGAGCCCCTGACCCCTCTAGTCTTCCTTAAAGGCTCTCTCATCCCTCAGCTGCTTCCTACAGTCCCTCCAAAAGTGTCCACACACCTACTTCTTTTTTCTCTACCCAAGGAACCCCTCCCCCATTTCTCTTGGTCCCTTGGCTTGTTTTTGGAGGGGCATCCATTCTCTTAGTTTCCCTTACCGCTGCCACCATCATTCCCACCTGTCTCTTGTCCCTCTTCATACCTTCTATGATTCCCTCAATAGCTCATCCAGGTCTTTATTTTGCCAATTATCTAAATTTTCTAACTTCTTTCTGATATCTTCCCATGATTTAGCCACAAATTGTATTTTTAATAGTGCCTGCTCCAACGGTGTCTCAGGGTCTAAGCCCGAGTACATCTGCAGGTTTTTTCTCAAGCGTTCTAGCCAATCCGTGGGTGTCTCCTCCCCCACAAATTAAGTTTCTGCCTTACCCAATCTTCTGATGATCCAAAGATGGCCAAAAAAAACTTTGGGAAATTTTTTTTCTCACCCCATACTACCAGACAATAGTGGATCATTTTAGCCTTATCCTTACCCCCTGTGTTAGGGTAATGTTTCTAATTATCTAACATAAACCCCAGTGGGCTGTCTTATGGGAGTAGAGGGCCTGCTCTTCCCCTGTCCCATCTTCTGGAGTGCCCTCACACGCTCTTGTGATGCAAAATCACTCGCTTCCCCTTTTTCGTGGCTCATGCCCTTGCGGGCAATGAGTACCGCACTACTGAGGGTCCGAACTCGCTTGGGGAATCCGAGCTGCCGATTCCCCTCTCACACATACATCACTCACAGCACTCCAGGATACCCTGACCCAGACCGAACGGATTCCACACAGATATTCACGCGTCTCGTGTCTTCGTCCGGACCTTTGTGCACAAAGTTTATAGGGTCTGCTGGCTTCCTTTGCCTAATGCCTTGAATTTAGGTTCGTCGGTGCAACTGAGACAGGGCTTGGAACTACCAGGGCCACCGACTGATCGGCGGGGTGCCCCCCCGGCAGAACCAAAAACCCTATCATGCAGGCTGCATCCGAGTCACGGCACCAAATTGTAATAGACTGGAGACACAAGTAAGGATTCCAATCGGAATTTATTAGATTACAGCAGGCAAGGCAAAGGCAAATACAGTGCTGGACGGCAGGAGAGTCTCTCTCTGCCAACTGCCGCACCGTGCAAAATTCCAGTCCATCTTTTTATCTCTTCTTTTTAGCTGATGTGTCCTTTCCTGTTGTACTTTGCGCGTGTGCGACCTGTTGCTAGGGGGTCTTTTTCTGCCTCCCGGTGGTCGTAGCGATGAAGGCGGGTAGTCATCCTCCAGTTGCCTTTTCCCTTATATGGCGGCTGTGCTCATGTTTCTGAAACTTAAAACTAATTAAGCAAGTACAGAAAAAGGATTGAGCAAGAACATATTTGCGTATGGCTTTTCTACAGGCTTAGATAGTAACATAGTAACTTTCTGCTATTTGAGTTGTTTGACCTCCAGTGAACAAAAACAGCTTATGTTTATCACACACCCATGACAGCAGGACAAACTCAGTTCATTCTCTGCCCTGGCTGCTCCCAGGCCCATCTCTGGAGAGCCACCAGCTCATTAAGAGCCCATCTCCAAAACAGAGAAGAGCTCAGAGGAACAGGGGCAAAGGACAATCCAAATTACAGGTCCTCAGCAATGGACACCTTGTCCCAGCTCCTTTCCTGGGACAGCCATCAGCCCTGGGGCCTGGGTTTGAAACCCCAAAGTCACTGAGAGCAGGTCACCATTTGGACTAAGGGGATTGCTGCCATGGTGTGTAGGACACGTTATGGGATGGAGGGGAAGAGCAGTTTTGGATAGCACAGGACACGGGGGAAGGTGAGGGGAGGACCCCTACCGCAGCAGTCTGTCCTGTGTTCTCATGAAACTTCAATTCTACCTCCTGTGTGAGCAAATCTCTGTTCTGCCTGAGCACAGAGCCCGGGGCTGTGAGGGCAGCAGCTGGAGGAGGGCACCAAACAGCCCCTCTGCCAATGGTGCCAGCCACGGAGTGACCGCAGGGACTGGACTGAAGAGTTTGGGGCTGTGGGGTGTGTCTGCTCTGCACCAGCACCTGCAATGGGACTGTGGCCTCGGAGCTCAGATGTCCAAATGCCTCAGCTGCTGAGACTGGAATCCAGGGGAAGCTGCTGAGCACACGAGTGTCTGAGCACAGCTGCTGCAGGGATCCACGGACAGGTGTGACCACGGAATGGGATAGACTGGACCAGGATGGTCCCGTTGGGAAGGATCTGCACTTCAGGAAAGAATGATGGTCTGGTCCCACTGCCCGACCCCTCCAGGGCTGACCAAATGTTCCAACAGTCATTAAGGGCACTGTCCAAATGTCTCTTCAATACTGACAGGCTTGGGGCATCAGCCACCTCTCCAGGGAGCCTGTTCAGTTTCTGACCACCCTCTCAGTAAAGAAACACTTTCTCCTGTGCCATCTAAACTGTCCCTGGTACAGCTTTGGACCATTCTCACACGTTCCATGCCAGGATACCAGGGAGAAGAGAAAGGGAATTGCAGGGCAGAGCCAGGGGGCAGCGAGATGGGAGTGTGCAGCCTGCAGGGACACAGCAACAGCTGTGGGACAGTGCAGGACAAGGTGTGCTGGACATGGCCAAGGGCCCTGGCAGGGCTGGCAGTGCCCAGGGGAAGCCAAACCTTGGTGCCCTGGGGCACAGCAGGGTCTATGCCACAAAGGGCTGGGAAGGGACACCTTGTCCTGAGGCCCTGGGGCCTCCTGGGACAGCTCCAGCAAGGCTGGGCACTGTCATCCCCTTGTCCTGCCCTCAGCACCCCCCACATCCCAGTGGCCTCAGGGATCTGCTGGGACCAGTCCCTGGGGAGCCTTGGTCAGGAATGGCCCTGGAGCCTCCTCAATGCTCCCAGGGACTGCAGGTTTTGCAAACGACTTTGGGTTTTGCATTTGCCTGGGAGTCTCTGAGGGGTTTTGTGAAATCATGGCCTCCAATTATCTGCTTTAATTAGTCCCTTGACATTTTTTGTCAGTAACAACACTCAGTGGGGCTCATTAATATCTCAAAGTACTCTAGAGTCAGTAAAGTACTACTTTTTGACACTGAATCCTCTCTGAGTGGTTTGTGCTCTCATGGCCTCCAGCTATCTGCTTTAATGAGTCCCTAGAGAGGCTTTGTACTGACACTCAGTGGGGCTCATTAATGCTTTGACATACTCAAGGCTTTTTAAGGTACTTTGGGTTTTCCTTTCCACATGGAGTCTCTGAGGGGGTTTTGGGCAATCCTGGCCTCCAGTTCTCTCCTCCAAGGAGTCCATGAGGAACCTGTGTTGGATCTCAGTGGGACCCAGGAATGCTTTGAGACACTTTGGGTCTTTCCTCTGACTTGGACTCCTGGAAAGGTTTGTGCAATCTCCTCTCGGGCCCTGAGGGCTCAGCACCAAATGCACCACGGGGCTCCTTGGGATCAAGCAAGTCCTGACAAACCATGGCTGTGCCTTGATTTCCCTCTGCTCTGGTGCAGTTCATCAGGAAGGTTTTCTACTGTAGTTATGGAGAAAGATTTCAAAGAGCTGCTAAGAAATACACATTCCTGTTAGAAAGGGTGTTTAAAGTTGTGCTCCTGTTCTCTTTAGAGCAGAGGTGATTGCAGCATTCTGTGATTGATATTGATCCAGGGCCTCTCCTCAGGAGGTCTGGCCTGGTCAGAGAAGCTGTGCCTTGAGGTCTGAGCCAGTGTGGACAACCTTGCTCCACATTCCCCAAGCCCATCCTGTCTGTCCTCACTCACCTGGGACCTGCTTGGACAGCTGCCTGCACTCAGGTAAAAAAGGGTTTTCTATTTTTTGAAGCAATGTAAATCTCCGAGTTTTCCCCACTGAAAACAGACACACTCCTCCAGTGTGTGCCAGCCCAAGGTGCCACCAAAACCTCTCCAGCCCTGCCCTGGGCCAGCTGTGAGGGTGGGCCATCACCCCAACCTGCCCTGGGCCACTGCAAGGGGCTGTGGCCATGGACACTGCACTGAGCCCACTGCTGGGTTTGGGTGCCACGGCAACCGTGAGCAGTTCAAGTGTCCTTGGAAACACTGGGGAGGACTGGGACATACTGGGGAACACTGGGAACGATGTGGGAGACACTGGGACATACTGGGAGTGATATGGGGGGATACTGGGACAAACTGGGGACAATGGGGACACTGTGGGGAAGATACTGGGGGGAACTGGAAGGGAATGGGAATGAAGTATTGGGAGGGACCGGGCTGTACTAGTGATGAAATGGGCTGTAAAGGGGAGACTGAAGGGATGCTGGTGCAGAACTGGGCTGTACTGGGGATGAATTTGGCTGTACTGGGAAGGACTGGAGGGGGCTGAATGTTCCCACCTCCGGACACTCCCATTGGCCGAGGCTCCAGCCCGTCACTGCTTGCAGCCAATCAGTGCATGGAAACTGGGGCCTCGGGGCGGTGCCTGGTGTCAATGCCACGTTTCCTTTTTGCCTACAACTCCCGTCATGCCCCGCGGCCTAATTGAGCCCCATTGCAGCCCGGACTACAATGCCCATTATGCACTGTGCTCTAATGAACCGTGGTCTCTGCCCCGCATGTGTCTTTTAAGTGTCCCATGTTATATGTGTGTCCCAATAATTGACTGGACACAAGCTCAATTAAATCAGATTGGAATTTATTGAGCAAGCGACAGTAAACAAAACAGCCCACTGGGCGGCCGGGAGAGTCTCCTGCTCTACCACGGTCCACACCACTATCTGAGAGTCTCTGCTTTTATACTTTGCAGCTCCCTGTGATATGTGTATTTTTCTGTTTCTCCCGTGTTTTCACAAAGAGCTGCTGGGGAGGGGTCTTTGTCCGCTTCCCGGTAGTTGGTGGTCCGGTGGTTGTGGGAATGCAGCTCTGATCCCTGCAAAAAACTGGTCACTCAGCTTTTCTTTTGTTTGCTTTGCCGGATGTTTGAAGAGAGGGTCTTGGCGAGAATACCAGGTGCTTCCTGTGATAGGTTTAGTGAACAATTACTGATTGGTTATCTATCATATCCCCCAGACTCGCCAGCGTCCCTAAGTGTCCCTTCAGCGTCCATTCAGAAGCCCCCAAAAGCGTCCCCGAGTCCCCTGAATGCTCCCAACCCTACAGATGCCCGTTAAAGCCACTTCTGGGAATTCATCTCCAATCATCTCCCGTGGCCTCAGAGCTCCACCTAACACAGTCCCGCGCCTAAAACCCCTGCCGTGCCTCGCGCCCTAAAGTGCCCGGTTCTAGCTCCCACAGTCTCGTTCAAGTGCTCGCGAACAATGTACATTCCCCCTGAAGACGTCAAGTCGCGGTTCCGACGACAAAGTGTTCCCCAAGTGCCATCCCGGACCTCCAAAAGCTCCATGCGAGCCGCTTCCGGGACTACAGCTCCCAGCATGCTCCGCGGTGTACAGAGAGCGCTATTTCAGCGATGGCTCCACCTCCCATCATGCCCTGCGCCCCACCCTGAGCCATTGGAGCTGCTCTTCCAACTCCTGTGATGTTCCACGGCCCTGTTGACCCGTGTTATACCCACGCCTACAACTCCCATCATCCCCCGCGCCCCAGAGAGCCCCCTCAGAGCCCCCCAAGTGCCCGCCCGGACTCCGAAGGGTGCCCAGATTCCTCTCCCTGTCCTCCAAGTGCCCCCCTGGACCCCCAAGTGCTCCCATGGACCCCGAATTGTCCGACAGAATCCCAAAGTGCCCCTCCAAGTGCTCCCCTGGCTCCTCCAGGTGTCCTCCCAGACCCTCAAGTCTCTCCAAATTCCCTTCTCCAAATGTGCCCCAGAAATATCACCATGGGCCCCAAAGTGGTCCCTTCTACCCTGTCTGAGAAAATGCTCAAAAATATGACAAAAGGACTAAAAAAAAAGCAGCTAATTAGTGTAAAAAGGGAGAAATCAATAGCCGATAGTGAACAATTAATTAAAGAAGGGAATTGTGTTAATTACAACTAATGACCAAAAACTGTTTAGGCTGCTAAAAATGTATAGATTTTTGTATGTAAATATAAAAATTCGCTAATAAAATACAGAATAATAAAAAAAATAACCATGATTTTTAAATGAATTAAATTTCAATTATCAAGAAAATGAAAAAGAATTCTTTATATTTTGGAATGTCAGTCCCAGGTGGGCAATGTCAGACATGCTGAGGTTGGGGTGAGGACCAGGTTGTTCCAACAGGGTCAGCCCACAAGCGGCTCATTCTTCTCTGTGCCCAGACCTCCTAAGGAGATATTGCGCATCAAGATCACTTGGGGAATGCTTCTGTCACCTTTCCTAAGAACTGAAAATTGAAAAAAATATGCCCTTGATTTTTAAAAAAATAAGAAAAAGTCATGAGGCGCACTTTGAAATCTTCCTCCTTAACGGAACTCCAAACTGACTCCAAGCAGTTGCACAAGCCCTGGAGACATGAAGAAAACTGAAGAAAGACAAAGGGCTCCCCAGGGCTTTCTGTATTTTAATCAGCCCCACACCGGATTTGTGGAGTCCAGGAGCCCCAGGCACTGAGAGAAGGTTGAAGAAGCTGCTCAAGGAGTCAGAAGCAAAACCCCAAGTCCCTTGGAGCATCCCTGGGCCCCAGTGAGGGCAGGGAGTGCCAAAGGCTCCCCAGGGACTGGTGAGAGCAGATCCTTGAGGCCAGGAGTGCAGGGAGCCCAAGGCTGTGAGCAGGGCACTGCAATGCTGAGGCAGGCCTGGGCTGGCTGGAGGGAGCAGAAAGGCCAAGCCCTGAGCCCAGGCCTGGGACAGCAGGGCCTGTCCCGCCCGGGGGGCTCGGGGCTCTTGCTGGGGCACTGGGATGGCAGCAAGGACAGATGGCATCAAGCTGCCAGCCCTGCCCAGCCCTTGGCCATGTGTCCTGCAGGCTGTGCCCCCTGGGCGTGCTGCTGCTGTGTCCTGGCCGGCTGCACACGCCCATCTCGCTGTCCCCCCAGCATTTGTTAGCCCAGCATTGCTGTGCCCTCCCTGGGCTCCCTGCACCCAGCGCTGCCGGCTCCTGGCACACAGAACCAGGCCATGGCCCAGCCTCACGCTGGGACACCTCCTGCACCAAAATTCTGCCCTGGCAGGGGCTATCCTTTGTCCTCAGCTCCAGCCTGAGCCTTCCAAGCTGCACTTTGGAGAGGTTTCCTTCTCTTCCCACTGCCAAGGGAAGCTCTGCCTGCTGCTGTTCATAAAGAGAGAAGGGCTGGTGGGAGATCAGTGGTGGTCAGGGGCTGTTTGGGGTACAGGGACCATGAAATTGTTGAGCTTTTCAATATTCTGTGGAAGAAGGAGGGGCATCCATGAAACTTCTACACTGGACTTAGAGCAGACTTCAGCCTATTCAGGATGCAGATTTGGGCAGTGCCAAATCTGGTACTGATATTTTTAAGGGAAACAGCCCTTAAAACCAAGGGGTCCATGGAAGATGGACACACATAAAAAAATTTCTGAATGAATAGGAGCATGCTGTGTGCCCAAAGATAAGCCAGTGAGGAAAATTATTTGCCGTGCTGGGCATGGAGCTTTTGCAGGAACTCGGGCAAAACAAGAGGGTGCATCCCCTTGTGACAGAGTGGAAGGCAACTCAGGAAATATTTAATGGTGTTGTTAGGTCTTGCAGAAAGAAATGTAGGGAGGTGTAAGTTCAATTAGAACTTAACCTGGCTGCTTATGTGAAAGATACTAAAAATCTTTGAAACAATAAATTAATGGCAAACAGAGGTGGAAGGAAAACCTCCATTCTTTTCTGGGGGAGACATGGCTACCAAACATGAGGAAAAGGCTGCAGTACTTAACCTCTTCTTTGCCTCAGGTTTCCACAATCAGACAGGTTGTCCTCAGGACAAGTGCTCTCCTGGGCTGGTAGATGGGCACAGGGAGCAGAAGAGCCCCCGTGTAATCCAGGAGGAATCAGCTGCTGACCTGCTGAGCCACTCAGATGCTCACAGGTGTCAGTGGGAGCAGATGGGATCCATCCTAGGGGCATGAAGGAGCTGGTGGGTGAGCTCCCCAAGCTGCTCTCCATCATTTCTCATCAGTCCTGGCTCAGCAGGGAGGTCCCAGAGGACTGGAGAGGCCAATGTGAGCCCATCTCCATGAAGGGCTGGCAGGAGGATCTGGGCAACTCCAGGCCTGTCAGCCTGACCTCGGTGCCCGGCAAGGTTATGGAACAGATCACCTTGAGTGCCATCACAGGGCACCCACAGGATGGCCGAGGGATCAGACCCAGCCAGGGTGGATTTCAGTATCTGCACTGATGGTCTGGATGAGGGGATTGAGTTCACCATCAGCAAATTTGTAGATGCCACCAAGCTGGGTGTGAGTATGGATCTGCTGGAGGGTAGGAGGGCTCTGCTGGGGGCCCTGGACAGGCTGGATCCAGGGCCCAAATCCAACCATGGGAGGTTTCACTAGACCAAGGGCTGGGTCCTGCACTTTGGCCACAACAACCCCTGCCGTGCTACAGGCTGGGGACAGAGTGGCTGGAGAGCAGCCAGGCAGAAAGAGACCTGGGGCACTGCTGGACAGCAGGCTGGACATGAGGTAGCAGTGTGCCCAGGTGGCCAAGAAGGCCAATGGCACCTGGCCTGGATCAGGAATGATGTGGCCAGCAGGAGCAGAGCTGCTGTGCCACCCCTGACCTGCCCCCAGCTCTGCACACAGACATTGCTGCTGCAGCTCCAGAGAAGGGAACATGTGGGGGATCTCCAGTGAGCACTTCACTGGGAGAACCTTTAATTTGTTGAAGGCCATTGAGAGCACAGCTCCTCATTGACACAGGGGGCCACAGCAAAGGTGGAGAGAATTTAAAATGACAAATGACATAAACAATTGCCTTTCTTTGTGGAAAGTATTGATAAACCAAAACACAGGAAAAAAAGCCATAATCTACCCAACAAAAACTCTCAAAGATGCCTTTTATTACAAAAGATTTGAAGAAACTGCTCAGCAGTTTAATGTTTCTGAAACCATCCAATCATCAGTGTCCACACTGCATCCCGGACCTCCTGGTTTCTCAGGCTGTAGATGAGGGGGTTCAGGGCTGGAGGCACCACCGAGTACAGAACTGACAGGGCCAGATCCAGGGATGGGGAGGAGATGGATGGGGGCTTCAGGTAGGCAAAGGTGCCAGTGCTGAGGAACAGGGCGACCACAGCCAGGTGAGGGAGGCAGGTGGAAAAGGTTTTGTGCCGTCCCTGCTCAGAGGGGATCCTCAGCACGGCCCTGAAGATCTGCACATAGGAGAAAACAATGAACACAAAACAACCAAAAGCTAAAGTGACACCAGCCACAACAATCCCAAGTTCCCTGAGTTTGGAATGTGAACAGGAGAGCTTGAGGATCTGGGGAACTTCACAGAAGAACTGGCCCAGGGCATTGCCCTGGCACAGGGGCAAGGAAAATGTATTGGCTATGTGCAGCAGAGCATAGAGAAAGCCACTGGCCCAGGCAGCTGCTGCCATGTAGACACAAGCTCTGCTGCCCAGGAGGGTCCTGTAATGCAGAGGTTTGCAGATGGACATGTAGCGGTCATATCGCATGATGGTCAGGAGATAAAACTCTGATGTGATGAAAAAAACAAGCATAAATAGCTGAGTAGCACATCCTGCATAGGAGATGGTCCTGGTGTCCCAGAGGGAATTGTGCATGGCTTTGGGGACAGTGGTGCAGATGGAGCCCAGGTCGGTGAGGGCCAGGTTGAGCAGGAAGAAGAACATGGGGCTGTGCAGGTGGTGGCCGCAGGCTATGGTGCTGATGACGAGGCCGTTGCCCAGGAGGGCAGCCAGGGAGATGGCCAGGAAGAGGCAGAAGTGCAGGAGCTGCAGCGGCCGCATGTCTGCCAATGGCAGCAGGAGGAAGTGGCTGATGGAGCTGCTGTTGGACATTTCTTCACTCTGGGCATGGTGGACTGTTAAAAGAAAACATTGACAAGCTGGGACTATCTTCTGTGAGTCAATCCTATATATTGTTTTTAGAATCCCATTAAAATCACTTTTCCTACTTTGAGGGAACTTTGCTAAACTTTTTTGAGTACAGGTTTCTGCTGCTGCTGAATTACTGCCTGATCTTCAGCATTGCTCTCAGCCTGAACACTGGGGAGCCCAGAGGGAAAACAGAACCTGTGCCCCAGTGCAGTTGGACCGCTGGTCCCATTACAATTTCCATTTCCTCATCCCACCTCCCTCTGTTTCAGAGTGATTGCATGTGAAACTTCCTTGAAAAATAAAGTACACTATCCTAAAGCTGCAATTTCAAAACTGATTTCCTTAAACTTTTCTCTCCCTTTTTTTTCTGTGTTGCTGTAATGGAAAGGATAAGCAGGGCTTGTCTCGCTCTCTGCTACCTGGAGTAGTGCCTTCCGGGAGCTGTTTCTCTCTATCCAAGTGTCCTGGGCTGACTGTGATGCCTCTGTATCGCCAATCATCTGTTCTGTCTGTTCTGTACCTTTAAGAGTGGTTCTGAGGGTGAGCAGGGAAGAAGATGCACACAGTTTGTTTTTGAAAAGTGTTCACTCCTCCACATTCCTGTTTTTCCTTCCTCAGGACGGTGTGTTCGTCGGATACTTTGGAGAGGCTTTTTTCCCCTTTTTTTAGTTAGTTTAGCTAGCTGAGGCAAAGAAGCTTCCTGGACTGTTTTTCTCTCTTTTCCTTGGGACTGTTCAAGTCTGCTCTGGACTGAAAACTCAGAGAAGTCTCTGGGATCCGGCATCTGGGGGCCCACCGGGGCCTGGACCTCGGCATTTTGCAGCACCAGCAAGACTGAAACTAACTTCTGGCGAGAGCCTTCTCAGTTTGCTATCCCTCTTTGGAGCAGCGAGAGGTTTTGTTGCTTAATTTTCCCATCCCTCATGCCCGTGGGCATTTTGTTTGTTAAATAGTTTTTTCCACTTTTCTCTGAGGAATTTTTTTTTCCCTAGACCTGCTGGAGGAGGGGCGGTTTGGGTTAGCTCCCCAGAGGAGCCCCCTTCAGAGGTTTCCTCCCAAATTTGACCTAAACCAGGACACCAAGCCTTGTCCCTGCCAGTGCTCCCAGAGCCCAGCCCAGCCCTGGGTCTCAGCTCTGCCCTGCACACCCCTCCCAGCACAGGCCACTGCCCAGGGCCATCTCCCTGGCAGCAGGCCCTTAAGGGCAGCTCAGACAAACAGAGATGCTGCAAGCCAGGGTGCTGCTGGTGCTGTCTGGAGGTAGCGGAGGGTGAGGAGGTACTTTCTGAGGGAGCTCTGAGGCAGATCTGCTGATGCCCAAGGTGACAGTGCAGGAGTGTCAGTGGCACAGACAACCCTGAGAGCCCCTTTCCCTTTCCTTTAGGAGAAAGCTGAGAGCAGCCCTGCCCATGCAGCACCATCTCCACAGCAGGAGGAACCTGTCCTGATGGGGGTGGCTCCTTCCAACTCCAACTTCTGCCCACAGTCCATGGGGAGCTGCCAGGCAGGCTGAGAGCTGCCCCTGGCAGGTGGCCGATCCCCTGGCCTGGCCAAGAGCCCTCAGGGCTGCAGCACCTGCTCTGCATGACAGCCCTGGGCAGCCCTGGCTGCAGCCCCAGCTCCAGCCCCAGCAGCCGTCCCTGGCAGCAGGAGCCGTCCTGCCCTGTCCCTGTGTCGGTGCCCAGGGCAGCCCCGCTCTGGAGCACATCCTCCCCCAAAGCAGAAAGGGCAGCAGAGCCATCCTTACAGTGCTGTCAGTCCTGTCCTGGGGCAGCTTTAGGAGATCCCTGCAGCCAGAGACTTACTGTGTCAGAAGTGGTGAACATTTCTCCAGGAAGAAGCTCAGAGATTTCAAAATGTGTGAAGATTTCTCTGTGAATAATCTCAGAATTGTCCTTCCAGTTTCTTTAAGCCTCTGTCTGCTTTGCCTCTCTCAGGTACCTGCAGGCAATGCCCTCAGCCCTGCTGGGCTGGGAGAGGAGCTGGTCCTCAGGAGAAATGTCTTTTTGAAGCTCTTCTTGGTTGCCAGGAGCTGCCTCTGTGCCAGAAGCCCCCAGCAGAATTCATCAGCACAGACAGAGCACAAGGATTTTAATTATGCTCCCGGAGCTTTGGTGCTGTTTACATCAGACTCAGATCCTCATTCAAAAGACTTCTCAAGAATTCAAAGTCAGATTAAAAACTCCAAAGTTTTTTCAAGTTTTAATAAGTCCCACTGAGAAAGTATTTTCATATCACTTAGATCAGGACACTGCAGGCATGTTGACAGGTGGGGAAAAAGAAGGCAAAGGTGTCTCTGATGCTCAGCAAACCTGGATATGTTTCAGGAATGCCAAGGGCCAAGGCCTGAGCCCCAACCCCTGCCAAGGCACATCCTGTCCCTCCCTCCTTGCTCAGGGCTCTTCCCGGGCCACTGGGATGTGCAATGCCAAGGGCAGCACCATGGGGCGGCCCCTGCCAGGCTGCTGAGCAGGGACAAGGAGGCAATGAGGCCCCAGGCCTGCAAGGGTCACTTGTCTCCTCCTCATGGCTCAGGGCCAGCAGCCATGGCCAAAGGGCTGCAGGAGTTGGCTCTGTCAGGGCCTTGCAGTTGCTGCCCATCCCTGTGCCCTGTGCAGCCCAGGCTGTCCTACGGTGTCCATGCCCTGTGCCTCTGTCCCTGCAGGCTTTCGTCACCCCCCGGCTGCCCCACCTGGCTCGGCCCTTCCTTTGCTGACAGCTCTGCGTCCTGCCTGCCTCTGCCTGGGCAGACAGAGCCTTGGGCTTGATACCAAAAGGGTTCATTCAATTTTTACCATGCCTGTGAAATTTTAGCAAACAAGTCATGTAAGGCCTGCTTTCCCAGGGGTTGGTTGTAAGACAAGAAGAAGACATCTGGCTCAAGAATGCAGTGATAGAAAAAAACAGGGAGTGAATCTGTGAAGTTCAGGTGGGTTTTATGGAAATGGGTAAACTGTAATACACATTCAGCGATTGTATGTTATGCAATACACTTGTAGAATCATGTGCCCACATAAAGTTTGGATTTATCCCATGGAGAACCTCATGCCTGAATACATGATGCCTTCATAAAAACTAAATTAGTGTTAAGGAGTCTTATTCTGATCTTTTGGGCATTTAGTGACAACAGATATTGTGGTGCATTTTGGACTTTAACAAGTTTCTGCATGCTTTTGTTCTTTGTTTTATAATAGCTTGTTCCGTGTACCCCATGTTTTACTCCATTAGGGTTGACCCCAATTATTGTAATTAATCAATCGTCATGTGACGCCTGGGTCCTGTCTGTCACTTCAAAGCCTGACCCTGACCTCTAGAAAATTCTGGTGAGGACGTCAAGGGGTCCAAGTCTCCCTTCCCCCTTTGTTTCTTGATTTGTCCTATAAGTTGTCATTTATGTTTGGAGTCACTCCCTTCCCATTCTCAATTGGTTCCAAGTAACCTCCCCACTCCCCCATCCCCATATTTAAGGTAAAAACCCATGAGTTTAGTCGGCTTTGGCGCGCTGACTCCTCGGTGAAAGGGAATCCTGAGAATTTAATAAAACCCAGTTGAAGACCCTCACCAGAGTTCCATCCCTTTATTTCTCACATTGTTCACACTTCTGCTGAGGCAAAAACCTACAGGATCATAACTGTATTCCAGAATACAGAACCGTACCTTTTTGTGACACCGGTGCCAGAGCTAGCCAAGAAAAGAAGGCGAAAGCCCCAAGAGAAGCACTGCACCCTCGCAAGCAGAGGCTCACAGAACCAAGCAATCAGCTGTGACACCTTGGAACCTCATGGGACAAAGTCTCCATTGAGATGCAGTGAAAGCCCATGGAACTAAAGATCCATTGTATCAGAGCGGGGCCCCATGGAACCAAGGAGACCGTTGCTGACCGTATGGAAGCTCATGGAACCATGGGGTCACTGTGACAGTGTGGGACTGCAGGGAACCAATGGTCTATTGTGACACTGCAGAACTTTCTGGAATCAAAGTGACCATGTTATGGTATGGAACCTCTTGGAACAAAGGATCCATGGTAACACTGCAAGACTCAGACCACTGTTGACAGCGGGAAAGCTCATGGAACCAAAAGTCCATTGTGACACAGCAAGGCCTCGTGGAACCAGGGATCCATTGTGGCTCTGTAGGGCTTCACAGAACTAAGGAGACAATTTTAATACTGTGGGGCCTCATGGAACCACCTGTCACTGTGACACAGTGTGGCCACATAGAGCCAAGGGGCCTTTGAGACACTGAAGAACCTCACGGAACCAAAGGTCCCTTGTTACACTGTGAGGCCCTATGGAACCAAGGGGAGCATAGTGACACTATGGTGCTCCATGGAATAAAGGGGCCATTCTGATTGTGCTTTGCCTCATGGAACCAAGGGGCCACTACGACATTGCAGAGTCTTGTCCAGCCAAGGCAGCCTTGTGACACTGCGGGCTCCCTTTGGAACCAAGGGTCCATTGGGATATTGTAGGGCCTCATGGAACAGTGGAGACCATTATGACCCTTTGGAACCCATAGGAACCAAGTGGCCATTGTGACACTGCAGGGCCTTGTATAACCAAGAAGCCACTGTAGCACAGCAGGGCCTCATGGAATCAAGGGGACCATAGTGACACTGTGGGGCTCCATGGGACAAAGGGGCTGTACTGACACCATGGAACCAAGGAGAGCTTTGTCACACTACAGGCATCATGGAACCAAGGCAGCCCTTATGACAGCGTGGCCTCATGTAACAATGGAGACCAGTATGTTACATGGGGCCTTGTGGAACCAAAGGATCATTGTGGCACTGCAGGGCCTCATGCAACCAAGGGTGACACTCTTGGGCTCCAAGGGACCAAGGGGGCATTCCTTTTGTGCCGAGCCAAGGAGAGCATTTTAACACTGTGGGGCATCACGGAACCACAGGTCCATTGTGACACAGCATGGCCACAGGAAACCACAGAGGCCATTTTTACACCTGGAGGCCTTGTGAAACCAAAGGGCTCTTGTGGCACTTTGCATCCCCATGGAACCAAGGAGTCCATTGTGACACCATGAGGCCCTGTTGGGTCCAAGGCCAATTGTGGCACTGTGAGGCACCACTGAACCAAGGAGACAAATGTGACACCACAGGGCCCCATGGAACTAAGGATTCATGGAATAGTGTGAGACTCATGGAACCAAAGATCCATTGTGACACAGTGGGGCCTCATGGAATCCTAGGGACCAAAGTGACACTTCAAGGCCCCCATGGAACCAAGGGTCCATTGTGATACTGCAGTACCAAGGAGACCCCTGTGACACGGCAAGGCCGCATGGAAGCAAGGGGGGTCAATTGTGGTGCTACAAGGCCCAATAGAAGCATGGGGCCAGTATGACACAGCGGGGCCCTGTGGAATGAAGACTACAATATGAAACTATCATTGTGACACTGTGGGGCCAGAGGATCCAAGGGAACAGAGAACAGCTTTGGTTGGCTTGGCCTGACTGACTCAACTGACCTCGGCATGTTGGGGATCTGTTCTCATGTGCCCCTGAAACACTGGGGCTCTGGGCTTTCCTATCTATGGAAAGGAACCATCCCTCCTGCCCAGGTACTGATGGCCAAAATTGGTACTTCTCCAGAATTCCCTGTATGGAAGGCTTTCTGCCAGACTAAAGCTGCCAGGATACACAGGCCTGGCTCAACCTTGGCCTCTCGTGGTGTCCTCTGATCTGCCCTGGACATATTGGGGCTCTGTTCTTTCCTTCCTATGGGAATGAACCGGCCTCCTCATGACAGCACTCATGGCTGAAATTAGGATTCTGTCCCCAAAATTCTATATATCTGAGATACAGAATCCAAGATATTTATTCCATTGCTCCCAGATGAAAGGTGCCAGGACAGACAGGTCTGGTTGACCTTGGCCTCTGGTGGCTGCCATTCATCAGCCCCTAAAGCACTGGGGCTCTGTGCTTTCCTTCCAGTGGTGACCATGGTGACACTCCAGGGCCTCAGAGACCCAAGGGACCATTGTTACACTGTGGGAATTCATGGAACCAAGGGGATCACTGTGGCACTGCTGGGCCGCATGGTCCCAAGAGGCCAGTGTGAAGCAGCAGGCCTTTGTGGAACCCAGAGGCCACTGTTGCATTCCAGGGCCTCGTGGAACCAAAGGGCCATTGTGACCCTGCATGACACCGTGGATCCATGGAGACCACTGTGACATTGCAAGGCCCCAGGGAATCATGGAGACCATGGTGACACTGCAGGGCCCCGCAGAACTAAAGGGCCACAGTGACCCTGCTGGGCCTCATGGTAGCAAGGGGCCATTGGGACACCTCAGAAGCAAGGAGAACATTGTGACACTACAGGGCCTCATGGAACCAAGGGAGCATGGAACAGATCTGGCTGGTTTGGCCTCCCAGGGGCCACCTGACAAGTCCAGCCAAACATGGAATGCTGAGAGCTGCCTCTCATCAGATCCTGGAGCACTGGGGCTCTGTGCCTTCCTTCCTATGGAAAAGCATTATCCCTCTTTCCAGGTGCCCATGGCCAAAACTGATACTCCCCTTGAAAAATTCCTTATATGCAAGGGTTCTCCCAGACCAAAGCTTCCAGGATAGGCAGCTCTGGCTGGCCTTGGCCTCTGGTGGTCAGCTCTCATCTCAAAGAAGCCCTGAGGAATGGATTTGAACAGGTTTGACTACTGGAAAATCAATGAGTCTCTCATCCTCTGAAGAACTCAAATGTTGTTCTGATCACATACGTCCTTTTTTTCTCTCATTGAGTATTATGCGTTGAAATGAATGAAATGTAAGAAATTCCCTTTTTTGACACAATCTGTCATTTGTTAAGAAAGTTATGCTGTTTAAAATGTTATGCCAGTTGTAACCTGCCTGTTAAGAAGGTTATGCTGTTTGTACCAAAATTTGTACCCTCAAAACCTTATTCCAAGTTGTATACCCCCTCTAAAAACCCGGGTTCCCTTCCCCTTCCGTCGGGCTAGGCTGTCCCCATTCCCCACCAGCTCCTCGAACTGCTGTTCCCGCCTAATAGGAAAATCCAAGGACTTCCATGGTGCATCGCTCCAAACCGAAGTGCAGTTGCCGGCAAGCGGACCCAAAAGCTGGGACCCAGCACAAAATCCAGATAAAAGGGAGACACTACAACACCGAGAAGACCCTCAGCTACCTAAGGACTAAATTCTGCTTCAGCCGCCTCGCCATAACCACAAAGAGACTGGGAAGAAGTGACACCCCTAGACCACATGAGCCCAGTTGAGTTCCTGGGGATTCCTGCGAGGCTGGAACTCCCGACTCTGCTGCGGGGAGAGCAGCAGATTCGCCTGACACCTGATCGTCAGCGGCGACAGAAGCGAGGACGGCGACAGGAGCGGCGACGGCGCAGGCAACCCCTCGAGTTCCCCCTTGAAAGAGCTGACTAATAAAGGCTTTTCAAAGGAGCAGGTCTCCTGGCCCGTTTATAACATGCGTGGCATATTTTCAGCTAAATAATATTGTTCTTATCACTCTGCCCATGTGATCTGACACAAAACACCTCCTCTACGTATGGCTCCAGGTCACCTGTAGAAGCAAAGACAAGGATTCAGCAGGAATTCTTTGTCTCTGCTCCCATCTGTCTCATCTCCTCTGGAGCTGGAGGTGCAGCCCCAGCACTGGGGAGGGTTCAAGGTGTCACAAGCTCAGCTCCCACACAGAGAACTTGCATACCTTGGGGTGCCCCTCTCAGCCTCAGTGCCCAGAGGCTTTCTGCAACCTTCCCCCTGGAGCTGCAGCTTCCCTGAGCCCCGGCCATGGACAGCAGCAGAACCTGGTGTGTCCCAAGCAGCAGTGCCAGCTCAGGGCCCTGTGGGGAGCAGGGGCTGGGGCAGCAGGACAAGCCAGCCCGGCCAGCCAGGGCACGCTCAGCTGGGGAAAGGATGTCCAGGGAGAAGAGCAAGGGAGCATTTCTTTGCCTGCAGGGAGGAATGCAGAGGCAGCTGATGCTGCAGGCACCAGCTCTGGGCAGGCGCCTCTCTCCCCTGCTCAGGGCTGCTGTGCTGGCCTGGGGAGAGGGGCTGGCACTGGGTGGGCAGAGGCAGCCTGTGATGGACATCTCCTGGAGCCAGGAGTTCTGCACTGTCCCTGAGCTTCATTTCCCCTGCCCTGGGGATCTCCAGCCCTGGGGCTGATGTGGAGGGAGAGTGGGAGTGGCAGCTGCCCCTGGTTTTAGTGTGCTGAAGTCAAGATTTTTCCTCTTGTTTTCTTTCTCTCCAGGAGTTTTCTCCAATTTGTTGCTAAGAGAGAATAAGGACCATCCCTAAGAGAGACTAAAGAAGTGGCCAAGGATGGGGGAAGGGCTTCAGCTGGTTGGAGTTTCTCAGCCCATGGGTTTTTTCTCTTGGGAAGGGCAGAGACAGGGCAAGATTTTGGCTTGGGTGTGAGGGGCTGGGCTCAGCTCCCAGCTCTCTCTCCATATGGGGATCAGAAGGAACAGTCAAACTACTTCCCACAGGGAGAATTCACTGCCACTGCCAAAACCCAGCCCTGTACTGCTTCTTCTTTACTGTGGGTGAGCCTTCGCTTGGAAGAGCAGCTGTCAAACTCCAGCCTTATTAACATCCGCTTTGACTGGAAGAACCCTCACCAACTCCTCGGGCACCTCAGAGGAAAACCCAGAACCCCGAGCCTGTCCTTCTTTGAGGGTGCCTCTCCTGGCTGCATTTGGGAGCCAGGTTGCTGCTGTCCAGCCCCGAAGTTCTTCTGCCTTTGCCCTGGTTGGTTTTGCTACAGTGGAAGCCAGCACCGTGTGCCTGCTGAGACAACCCACGGCTCTTGCTGCAGCTGCAGAGTTTCTGTTACATTTTGTTTTGTCACTCTGGAGTCTGCTCACATCTGCCATTCCTGCTGCTGCTTTCAAGGTTCCAGCTACAGCACATTTCACTATCCAGAGGGTAACCAGGACAAATTCCCCACCGTGAGTTTGTAAAGGAAGCCGCTTTTCCACCCCTTGCGCCAGCTTCACTCGCCATTACCATAGAGAGACAGACAGACAGACAGGCAGCCGAGCTGGTGCCACAGCACCCCCTGCAGCCTCGGCGGAATCATTGCACCTGCTTTGCCCAGCTGGGAGCCACCAGCGCCCCTGCTGGCTGTGCCCGGAACTGCACCGAATGGGAAGCACCTGCAGCCGTTCTCGTGTTTCTGGTTCTGTTTGTCACTGTCATTGTTGTTGTTTGTTTGCCTTGTTATCCACATATATATATGTTATTAACAACTCAGACCTCAAGTGGGAATGAGTTCTAAAAGTTTTATTGAGAACAATAAAAAAAATTCACAAAGTAAAAGGCTCGTCCACAAAACGGTAGCTTCACCCTTTAGACCCCTGGTGCTGCATCAGCTTGATGCATATTCATTTTGGTTTTACACAGTCTCGGGCCCTGTCACCCTCCTTGGTGCCAACTCAGTTTTGTCACTGTGGTTCTCAGGGCCATGACTGGATGAAGTTCTGCTCCTTTTAAGGTCCTGTCCCAAAGACTTGGCCAGCAACAATCCATCCAATGTAAATCCACAAAAGCCACACCGCAACACACAAAAACACCCCCTCAAAAACCAAGCTTGCAACCAGACCACTGCAAGAAGATCAAACACTCCACAGCACACATCACTATCCCAACACTAACACCATCACAATATTTATTCAACAATATGATCAATAATGTAATATCAATTCGTACAATACCCTGGGAAAGTTAACGTTCCTTAACTTGTTTCTCACAACATATACTAGTACAGAACTGTTATTCCTCTTCCCATATCTTTGGGTGTTGAGAGGAACCAATCTGATTTTTCATTTATGTCTCAACATATGCTATACATGAGGCAAAAAAATACTCTGGGGGCTGTACATGTACTGGGAGCCCTGAGGAACCCAGCGAGGCTTCATGTAACAGCAGACCAGAGGAGAGAAAGCTTCTATGAGTGGGCTGTGAGTGACACACACACACATACACACCCCACTGGCTGGTAGGACAGATGCCTGGATGCCCGAAAAAATACCTGGGAGAAATGCCCAGGAAAAAATGCCCAGAAAATTGGGCTGTGGGAGGAGCCTTAGCAAATAAAAGCAGTTAACTGACATAACAGGAGTCTCTTTGATTTGGATTTCTTGGAGGGATCAGGGGCTCATTCAGAGGGTCAGTTTGTCCTTCCTCCCTTGCCCTCACCTTTGCCTCCCTGTGGTCCTTCTTCCCTGTCCAAACCCGTTCTTCTCTCCTTCATTGCTTTCAAGAGGAAGCTCATTCTTGCAATGATTTGGTGCTCCACTGCTTCCCCAAACTCGTTCTCCACCACTTCCCCAATGGGATGGGTGCTGCCTGTACCCAGTTGTGGCTGCTGCGACCAGGGTCTCTCCCATTGCCTGCCACGCCAACCACAACCGGGTGCTTTGCCACTTCCCCAAAAGAGCAGAGGCTTCCTGCACACACCTGCTGCCTCTGCCATATTGCCCACGTTGCCCACAGCAATGAGCCTGCTGCACCAGCCCACTGCAGTCCAGGCCATGGCATCCAGCCTGCAGTCATTACTCATCAAAGCCAGAGACACACAGCTCCTGCCACTTGGAAATCCCACCCAGCCACTCACAAAAGCCACAAGGGCTCACCGCATGCACACTCTAGCTGCCAAGTGATGGCAACAGCGCACACGGGGTTCTTGGAGTAACACTGTCCCTGTCTTCTGTTCCTCTCTCTGTCTCTCCTTTTCCCTCTCTACTCTCTCTTCCAATCTCCCTTCAGAAAGGACACTTAGCCTTCTTTATCAATAAACAGTTCATAGATATAATATTGCCACATTTGTGCTCCATTTTAATCCAAAAAATCAATCAGAAAGAATCCTTCCTGACTGCCCCTTTTACAGTGGGATGGGACAGGAGGAGTGGGAGGGGGCATGGGGAAAGGGGAATCCCTGGGTGTGCAGTGAGCACTGTGGGGAGAGAATGGGGAAGTTACTGAGGGTACTTGGAGTACTCAGATGGGAGTTGAGGAACCCCTGCAGGTACTGGGAAAGGGGATGGGGGAGCCCCTGGGGGTACTAGGAGAGGAAATGGGGAGCACTAGGTGCCCTGTGTAGCCTCCCCCTGACTCATGACCACCCCCTTGGAAGGATGGGCAACCACAGGAGCCATGGAGGGAGCACCCTCCAGTGTCACCCCCCAGTGCCTCCTGGTCCCCAGAGTGTCACAGCTGTTGTTGTAGATTGTCATAGATGTCACTGGGTTCCCATGCTTGCCCGTGTGTCCCCTGCAGCTGCATGTAGGTCACCTGAGGATCCTCCCCGGGGGATGCCAGAGGCTCTGGGAAGGCCCTGTGGGAATAAGGGGGTGTGTGGAAGAGGGGATGTGAGGTTCTGGGGGTCTGGGTAAAAGGTGTATCATGGCGGGAGCTTGAACTCACCTTTCCTGGTGCTTCCTGGCAGCTGCAAAGGAAAACTAGAAAGGTGACTTTGGAGTCCCTGGGACCTCCATGCACCTGCGGGAATCCTGAAGCACCACCAGACCCTCAATTCCTGACCACCCCTGATGACTCCTAACACTCCTGAACCACCTCAGTGCTCTGGACCCCCTGAACCCCCAGAAACCAAATCCTGGCTGGGAGGGGAACCTTCCAAATTGCCCCAGGACAGGATCACTTGTCTTGCAACATCCCTGCAAGACCCCAAATCCTTGAGGACCCTGAGCAAAGGAACGGAGTGCTCAACACTGCCCAAGTCAGATGCTCTGGGTGTCACCCCTCACCCCAAATTCCACAGCCCCAAGGCCCCCATTGCCCCCATTGTCACCCACTCATGTTGTTCCACCGGTGACAGCCCACAGCTACACCTACAAGCAGGAGCAGGAACAGGAGGGACACACCAACCCCTGTAGCCACTGCTGGGAACAAAAGGGGCATGTCAGGGTCACTTGTCACTTCAGGGGCCTGCAATCTCAATCACACTGTGTGACCCCACTTTTTTTCCAGTGTTCCTGCGGTGTCACCTCCAGGGTCAGCTCAGGGCTGAGTGCCCGGAACACGTGGTGCCCGTCCTGTCCCAGCTGGATGGTGGCCACACACTGGTAGGTGCCTGAATGTCCCACATCGACATCCCCAAGCTCCAGGACAGTGCCATGGGTGAACTCCTTGCAATCACACAGCCAAGTGAAGTTGACAGGGGCTGAGCCCACCTTCACCGAGCAGCGCAGGGTCACGGGGTCACCTACACACACCTGGTGTGCCGGGGGACTGGGGGTGATGGTGACACTGGCCACGGGCGGTGCGGGAACAGAGACAGGGCTGAGGTGAGGAGGAGGGGCTGTCACCCAGAAGGGGCGGAATAGAAAGTCTGTGTGGTGGCATCTGGAGACAGAGGGTGTCCTTCAGCCAGGACAGTGACCCCATGGTGGTGAAGGTCATCGTGGGCTGTGGGATGAGGGCATGTGATGGATGAGGGGTGAGGGATGAGGATGGATATGGGTGAGGTGAGGATGGGATGGAGGCTGCTGTGTCCATGGGTGGTGATGGCCGTCACCCCGTGCGGAGCATGGAATGGCGTGGAGGGGATGTGATGGGTCTGATGAGGCATATCAACAGGGACATCACCCCAATCCCAAGGGTCTCACTCCCCTGGGAAGGTCACTCTCAGTAGGGTGAATGTGACCTGATGGGGAGTGGGGCATGTGACAGCTGGCATTAGGGATCCGTGGCCTGGATGTCCTGGGTGGGGACACCTGGAGCCAGACGGTCCCAGTTCCCTGTGACACCCAGTGGTGGGGGCTGTGACCTGGGGTGGGTTGGGGATGGTGTGGGGGGGTTGGGGTGGAATGGGAATGTGTGGAATTGGGGATGCTGTGGGTGGGATCACCCCATGCCCAATGGTCCTGCTCGCCCAGGACAGTGACATTCCATGTGGGGCTCTCAGCCACACTGTCCCCATGACTGGCGCAGCACTGGTGTGGCCGCTGTCCTCATCCCCAACATGCTGCAGCTCCAGCTGGAGGCCAGTGCCCAGCTGTTTCCCTGAGCCCCTCCAGAGCCAGGTGAAGAACAGGGGATCTGTCCCCATGGCCACCACGCATCTCAGCACCAGTCCACGCATCTCAGTCCCCCATTGTCACCTGTCCCCCTGGGGACTGAACCCAGAGGGACACCCAGGAGAGCCAGACCCCTGCAGGGGGACACAGGAGAGACTGGGGACACGGGAGGAGTGGCGAACACCAGGGAGAAGTGAAGGTCTCAGGGAGGGGGAGGATAAGGGTGGGATGAGGGGATCCCAGTGAGGAAGAAGAGGCCCAGATATGGGGCAGAGGCTGTGAAAGGGCTGGAAGGAACCCGAGGTAAGGCTGGGAGACTGAGCTTGGGGATATATGCAGAGGGTTTATGGGAACCACAGGGAAGGTTTTGGGGAACACAGATAGGGATGGTGGGACATGAGGACAAGAGAGGGACCTCAGAGAGGGAGAGGTGCAGCTAGGGAGGGATGAGGGGACCTGGTGAGGGATGCAGGCAGCAGGAAAGGTGATGGGAGGACCCAGAGAGACACCTGGGAAGGCAGGGCGGCATGCAGAGGGTTGAGGAAGGCTGGGAGAGCTGGGAGGGCTGTGGGGGCTCCCCGTGCCCATCCCCACACTCACTGTGCACCGTGACGTGGAGCTGGCCGCTGCTCTTCTGCACGGCCACCCCACTGGACCGCACCTGGCAACTGTATTTCCCAGAGTGGGAGACCCCCACGGCGGGCACCAAGAGCTGTGGGGACACCTGCGGGCCCCCCACCCGCAGCCCATCCCGGTAGAAGAAGTACACGAGAGCGGCTCAGGGCTCCAGGGGGCTGGGGTTGCTGAGGCAGGTGAGATTGAGGGAGGACCCCTCGGTGAGCTTGGTCCGACCCTTCAGCACCGGCACCGTGAAGAGCTCTGGGAAGGAGAGAGGAGGGGAACTGTGACCCTGAGTCCTACGGTAGGGCCTGTGCTGGTGCTGAGGTGCAAGGTGTGGGGTGCTCACCGTACACTCTCATTGTCTCTGACTCTGACTGCCTCCACCCACTATGTATCCCAGAGTGCACATGGCACTTGCAGTGGTAACGGCCGTTGTGGTGCAGCTGCCGAGGGGACAGGGACAGCTCGGTCCCACGGCGGGACCACCCCACCCTCTCGTCCCCATGGTAGAATTTCACCTCAGTGACCAACACGTTCTGCCGGCCCCGGCAGCGCAGTGTCACCCTGTCCCCCTCCAGCAGCGGCCACATCGGCACCTGCAGCACCAGGGAGTCTGCAAGACACGGGGGTCCTGTCACACTGGGGCTGGTCCCGTTTCCACTGTGATCCCCCATTGGGTCACATCCAGAGCACATGGGGTCCCCAATTCTACAAACAGGGTCTCCTTGCACTGGGATGTCCCCAGAGCAGGGAGGTGACCCATGCAGTGGAGACTACCCAGAGCCCCCCGGGTCTAGTGGGTGCCAGGTTTTGGACACCGAAACTCCCCTCACCATCTGAGACTTTCACGGGGGGGCTGAGACCACTGCCAGGTCGGTCACACGTGTAGATGCCACTCTTGGTGACAGTGAAGTTGTCGGGTCCATTCTGCCCCCAGCGCTGCCTGTCCTTGTACCAGGTGGTGTCACTGGTGGTCCCCGAGCCCTGGCAGCTCAGTGTCACCCGGTCCCACAGCACTGCTGGCCTCCAGGGGGGCTCCAACAGGAGCTGGGTGATCTGGGCACCTGAAGGTGACAAGGGACACCAGACTGCCAGGGCCACCATGGGGCTGGGGACAGTGGGGTGGGGACATGGCATCCCCTGAGGACTCACCAGCGAGGCCGAGGGTCTGGGGTGGAAAGAAGGGACAGGTCTGGGTGGGGGTGGCACTGCAGGAACAGTGGCACCTGGGGGACAGCGTGTGGGGTTTTTCCCCAGTGTTCCCAATGGGACAGTGGTTCTCATGAGAAGGCGCTCAGGGATGGTCCCCAACAGGTCTGGACAGACCTGTCTGTGTCACAGCTGCCCAAATGCCACATCCCTGTGGCATGGGCACCCAAGGGTCAGGGCTAATGCAACCACCTCAGGGTGACATAGGGCATGGGAACACCGTGAACACCCTCAGTGTGGGGACACCACAGAGACACCAGGCAGCCACAGGTCACATCCACCAGCCCCTTGGCACCTGTCCTCATGGCCCACCTGCAGGGGGCTAGTCCCTTTGTCCCTCTTCCTGCATCCCTGTTCTCCTGTCCCTGTCACCACCGCTGCCCCAGTCCCAATGTGACTGTCATGTTATCCTTGCCCCCAGATTTCAGTCCCCCTATGCTTGTCCTCCCATTCCTGTCCCCACAGCAACCTCACAATCCCTGTCACACCAGCTTCCACCTCATTCACTGGCTCTACTGGCCTTGGTGACATCTGGGGACTCTGCAACACCCCTGTGCCCACTCCCCACCGGTCTCTCCCTCACCAGGGCCCATCCCCGGCGTGTCAGACCCGTGCCCGGGGCACTCACCCCACAGGAGAAGTGCCACCTTCCAGGCCATCCACGTGTCCCCAGCCATCCAGGCTGGCTGTCACACACTTCTGTGGCCACCTGTCCCCTGGCTGACGGCTCTTTGGCTAAAGAGGAAGGAACTGAGGTCACATCTTGTCCTCATGTGTAGTTGGCACTTGGTGGGGGCAGGGTGGGGAGAGGCTGGGGACGTAGAGGGACTCGCTGGGACATGGTGGGACCTGATGGGACATGGGCATCCCAGGACTTGGGGGCTCCAGGGATGTGGGGAGCTAAGGAGGGATTTCCAGAGGAGCAGGGCAGCCCAGGGATGTGGTTCCAGGGGAATTGGTGTGCCATGGGAATAGGGTGCATTCCTGAGCATGCTCCTTCTCCCCTTTTCTTTCTCCACTATCACTTGTGGCCTTTAAGTTACAAGGGAAAAAAAATACTCTGGGCAAAGACATTAACCTTTTTCTCTCCTCCATGAAAGACAGAGTGATTTGAAATGTAGAAGGACAGCACTGAGATAAAGTCAGTGAAAGAACTAAGTAAGACTATTGGAAAAAGGAATAGAAGAAGTAAACATTTCTGACCAGACTTCTCTGGATGTAAATTATGGAGAAATTTCTTGTAATATCATAATTCTGTTTAGAAGAATGCAAGCTCTAGCCAAAAAGTTGTGAGTACTGATATAAATGAGAATTAATTCAGAATTTTGAATAGAATATGCCCCTAGCTCCTGGGAAAACATAAGGAGGTCTCAGCCTTTGAGGCAAAAATGCTTCTAGAGAAGAAGTGATTTTGACGCCCCAGCTCCTGAGCATAAAAGGAAGGCTCTGTTTCTTTTGGGATAGAGACAATTTTAAAGATAGAAAAAGAGAATCTTTGCTTTGTACTAGAAAAGCGTTCTTAAAACAGTACCCCAAACATGCAAAAGCCCATAAGTAGCTTGAGAAACTGTTAAGTAGGGGAAACTGAACTGAATCTGCAAAATTCCAGGCGGTTGCAGGTTTGTGACATTAAGAGCCACCAAACCTTTTCTTGTAGTGTGTATCTCCATAAACTCCAGAGAAGCTCCTCTCCCAAAGTGATACAAAATTGTGTTTAAATGGTTGCAACTAACTGAAAAATCATAGATTTCTCTCAGTGTTAAATAAGAAAGTAAACAGTTTGTAGTAAAGACAAAAGTGTTTGAAGGTCTCATTTTCCTTTTTTTTTTTTTTCTTAGTGTATATTAACAAAATCTATCAGTTTTTATTTTAAGTTAAGCCTCTTTCACCTTTTTCTCCCAAAATCCTATCTCCCAGTTGGTAAACAAAATTCAGCAAACAAAACCACCACATAAATAGTGCATTAACCAAGAAAACAAACCAAAACCATTACACAAGTGATAGTCAACGTCCATTAATTTGTTTCTCACAACATATACTAGTACAGAACTGTTATTCCTCTTCCCATATCTTTGCCTGAAAGCCCCTTAATTTCAAAATTATAATAATTCAGAGAGAATGGGGGGGGGGGGGGGGGTGTCACATTTTCCATTCCAAGAGAGGTTCCCGACTTCCTTGACACCTGTCTTTCAAACCAAGACATACTGGCAGCCCAAAACTGAAGAATTCCATTCCTAAAGCCTGACAGAGCTAAACAAAGAAACACCTTTTGTGTCAGTTTCATCAAAAAGCTGTATTTTTGGCCCAGGAGCAGGGAACAACTTCCTGCACGCACCTGCTGCCTCTGCCATATTGCCCACGTTGCCCACAGCAATGAGCCTGCTGCACCAGCCCACTGCAGTCCAGGCCACGCCAGCCAGCCTGCAGCCGTCACTCATCAAAGCCAGAGACGCACAGCTGGACAACCCCTGCAGGTACTGGGAAAGGGGATGGGGGAGCCTCTGTGGGTACTGGGAGAGGAAATGGGGAGCACTGGGTGCCCTGTGTAGCCTCCCCCTGACTCATGACCACTACACTTGGAAGGATGGGCAACCACAGGAGCCATGGAGGGAGCACCCTCCAGTGTCACCCTTCAGTGGTTCCCAGTCCCCAGAGTGTCACAGCTGTTGTTGTAGATTGTCATAGATGTCACTGGGTTTCCATGCTTGCCCATGTGGCCCCTGCAGCTCCATGTAGGTCACCTGAGGATCCTCCCCGGGGGATGCCAGAGGCTCTGGGAAGGCCCTGTGGGAATAAGGGGGTGTGTGGAAGAGGGGATGTGAGGTTCTGGGGGTCTGGGTAAAAGGTGTATCATGGCGGGAGCTTGAACTCACCTTTCCTGGTGCTTCCTGGCAGCTGCAAAGGAAAACTAGAAAGGTGACTTTGGAGTCCCAGGGGCCACCATCCACCCACGGAAATCTTGAACCACCACCAGATTCTCAATTCCCCCCAGGCCCCCCCCAGTATCCCTGATGCCCCCCAGAAACCCTGAACCATCCCACTTCTTCCAACACCCTGAGTCCCCAGAACCCAGAGCCTGGCAGGGAGGGGGACCTTCTGAATTCCCCAAAAAAACCCTGATAGAACCCCAAACATCTGTGCACAACCATGCAACACCTCCCCAGATACCCCAGAGCCCTGAGGAAAGGTTCTAAGCACTCAGCACTGCCCAAGTCAGGGGCTGTGCTTGCCCTGCCATGGCCACTGTATTCTGGGGCCTTCCCATCACTCTCCAGGACCCCCATCCCCCATTGTTACCTACCCATGTGGTGCCACCAGCGAAAGGCCACAATGATACCAATCAGCAGGACCAGGAACAACAGGGACCCAAGGACCCCTGCAGCCACTGCAGGAAATAGAGGGAGACACACTGGGGTAACCAGAGTTACCCCAGAGGTTCTGCAGTCCAAGTGACCTCGTGAGTTCCCCTCCTTTGCCCTGTTCCATTTGTGTCACTGCCATGGACAGAGCAGGGTTGAACCCAGAGGTCTCAGGCCCACATAGGAACCCTGTGTGAGCCCACCTGTGCATCCATGTCCCCACAATGTCACCTCCAGGGCCAGTTTGGGGCTGAGTGCCCAGAACATGCGGTGGCTGTCCAGCTGGTTGGTGGCCACGCACTGCTAGGTGCCTGAATGTCCCACATCGACGTCCCCAAGCTCCAGGACAGGACCCCGGGCCACCTCCTGACCATTGTGCAGCCAGATGAAGGTGACAGGGGCTGAGCCCACCTGCACAGAGCAGTGCAGGGTCACGGGGTCACCTGCACGCACCTGGTGTGACAGGGGACCGGGGGTGATGGTGGCATTGGCCACGGGCACTGTGGGGACAGAGACAGGGCTGAGGCTGGGAGGAGGGGCTGGCAGCCAGTGTGGGGGCAGGAGAATGGGGGGAGGGAGTGTCAGATGGGGGACATGAGGGAGTCTGCTCCTGGTGGCACCTGGAGACAGAAGGAGTCTTTCACCCAGGACTGTGACTTATGGTTGTGTTTTCCAGTCACCCATTGGGGATGCTGTGGGTGAGGGCAGCCAGAGCGTCCGGTCACTCAGGGTTGTGACCTGCAGTGACCAGGCTGTGACCTGGTGTGGGATGGGGGATGCTGGGCTTGGGGTCATCCCCACCCTGAAGGTCCCATTCACATGACATGCGGTGAGGGGGTCTGGGCCAACTGTCCCTGTTGCTGGCCCAGCACTGGTAGTGGCCGCTGTCCTTGTCCCCAGTGTGGTGCAGCTCCAGGCAGGGTCAGTGCCCAGTGGTGCATCTGAGCCCTCCCAGTGCCAGGTGAAGGACAGAGGACCTGTCTCTTTGGCCACCATTCAGCTCAGCACCAGGGAGTCCCCCAGTGTCACCTGTCCCCTGCGGGGCTGTGCCCACAGGGACACCCCCGAGAGCAGAACCCCTGCAGGGGCACATGGGATGGGGGATCTGTGAGGGCTGGGAAATAAGGCGAGCAGCAGGAGGGGAGTGCGAGGAGGCTGAAGGGGACCCCATTGAGGGAGAAGTGAACCCAGGGAGGGATGTGAGGTGGCTCAGAGAGCGGTAGGAGGAGCCCAGGGTGGGACTGAAGGGAAGCAGGAAGGGGTAAAAGCAAGCCAGGTAGGGAAGGGAGAGCAGAAGATGGAGCTGGAAACTTGGAAGGGGTATAGGATGCCAGGTAGGGATGTGGGGACCTGGAGAGGGGCCCGGACAAAGACGAGGGACCCAAGAGGGACATGGGAAGGTGTGGGTGACCCAGGGAAGGATGAAATGAGGGATGAGGAACCCAGGCACTGGTGGGGGAAAGCTGGGAAGATGTTGGGGTTTCCCATCCCCATTCCCACATTCACCATGTACTGTCACTGTCACTGGTGATGACATCTCCCACCACAGTGATGGCCCAAAGCTCACCCAGCTCCTGCAGCAGTAGCTGCCACTGTGGTGCAGCTGCAGGGGGGACAGGGACAGCTCAGTCCCATTGATGGCCCCCCCCAGATCCTTCTCCTCGTGGTAAAATCGTACTCCAGTGACCGTGCCATCTTCCCAGCTCCAGCAGCGCAGTGTCACCGTGTCCCCCTCCACCAGCAGCAGTGCCGGGAGCTGCAGCACAAGACAGTCTGTGGGACAGGAAGGACCTGTCACACCTGGAGTGTCTCAAGGATCCCAAAGGCCTTGGGATGCACCAGGGATCCCCCATTGCAACAAGGGGTCTCATTGCACTGGGATGTTCTGGGATGTCCCTGTGTGCAGGGGACATCCAGCTGGTCGAGGGGTCCATCACTTGGGACCCAGAGAGCCACAACCACACCCAGAAGATGTCTCACTAGAAACAGCTTCTTGGGGGGTCAGGGCGCTCCTCAGATGGCAGAGGGGCTTCCCAGCAGGAGGGCAGAGCAGTGATTTCAGCTCAGTGCTCTCAGCTCCTGCCCTTGTGAGTTTGCCCCTCTTTTAGCCAGCCGTGATGAGAGAGAGAGAGGTCTCGTGTGGAATTTCCGCAGGTGGTACTTTATTGCAAAGGTACCAGCGAAAGGGGTCCAGGTACGAGGTACCTCTGCCAACCAGAGGAAACCCAGGGGATTTTATGGGATACCAGGGAGGGAGGAAAATAGTACAAAACACATCACTTGTAACAGATCTACATAAGATCCCAAGGGGGCTTGTGGGTCTCCAGACAGGTCGCTGTGACTAGAAGGTTTGTCTTTTGCCTTAGGGGCTCTGGGTGAAGTTGCAAAATTCTTTCTTAACTCCTCAGCTTGGCTCTCTCCAGGGCAAAGCAGCTGGGGCTTCACCCACCCCAAAACCGCCTGGGTCGCCAAAATGTTAGCGAGGAAAACACATAATCAAGGGGGATTGATTACATGGGTGCTTTATTGATGAGAGCTCTGGGAGCTGGGGTAAAAACCCAAATCCAACTCTGACGAGGATCCAAGAAGGCCCCAATATTATACCCCTCCGTTACATAACTCCATGTTAATCATTAAACCTCCATTGTTCTATTGTATACATCCAAGCATGAATTTTTGTAAATATCTTCTTTACGATTCTACTTTGAAATAATAATCATGTTCAGCTACTAACAATCATTACAATTCGATCATCTATCTTATGATGATTAGGTACAGTTTCACCCGACCTACTTCATTTCTATGTACAAGCCGTCCCAATCTTCTCCTTCTCCCCCCAACCCGATTACCCAGGCAGAGTTATACTTGATTTGGTTGGAACAATGGAAGCAACACCTGGTTGCAGTGAAGCTGAGACTCTATTCCCAGCTTCTGTGGTAACAGAAATTATTAACCCTATCCTAACACTGGTGTCCCAGAGGGAATTGTGCATGGTTTTGGGGACAGTGGTGCAGATGGAGCCCAGGTCGCTGAGGGCCAGGTTGAGGAGCAGGAAGAAGAACATGGGGCTGTGCAGGGGGTGGCCGCAGGTGAAGGCGCTGATGACAAGGCCGTTGCCCAGGAGGGCAGCCAGGGAGATGCCCAGGAAGAGGCAGAAGTGCAGGAGCTGCAGCTGCTGTGTGTCTGCCAATGCCAGCAGGAGGAAGTGGCTGATGGAGCTGCTGTTGGACATTTGCTGGCTCTGGAAATGGGGAGCTGTTCAAGGAGAACAGAGTGAGAAGTCAGGGGAGACGTTTCTGAGCAATGTCCAAGCCTTTCTCTCAGCCCTGCTGCTCTGTGCCAACCAATTTTCCTTTTCTCAAGTGCTGACCCTGCTCACCAGCAGAACAGACAGAGTGGGGCCCACAGAGCCAAAAGTGCTTTGTGAAACTGCGAAGCCTCATGTGACCCAGGGGCCAGTGTGACACCGCAGGGCCACATGGAACATCCTCCAGCCCTGTGCCTGGAGCTCTGCTGGGGTTTGGCTCATGTTGCTGTGAAGAGCAGGGGCTCTTCCCATGGATACTGAGGGATCAGCTCTGCTCTGCAGCAGTGGGAACAGGGACTAGGTCCAGTCCTGGGGTTGGACTTAGCCCAAACTGCTCCTAACACAGAGGAGCTTGGCAGCATCTCCTGTCCGGGACTAAGTGATGGCCAAAGGCAGTTTGAGAGGGTTTCCTGCTGTGCCAAGGGAAAACAGAGAAGTGTGCAGTACAAGAGCATTGGCTGGAACTCAGTGAAAAGTAAAGGGAGCTGTGTTGTCACTCCATCTGTCCTCAGTTGCCCTTCCTGAGATCAAGGGCAGTCACTGTGTTCTCCTGAAAATCAGCCTGACACAGCTGAGAGCAGAGGGACCCACTCCAGAGCAAAGTGGCTCAGCCTTTCTCAGAGTCTCAGACTCACTCCTGGCCAAGGACACCCCTGTCCCCCAGTGTCCCCTGGAGGCAGCTCACAGCTTGGATGGCATCCCCAGAACACGCCAAGTGTCCTGTCCATGGCACTGCTGGAGGAGAGTCAGCTCATTCCCTGCCTGCACGCCTGCCCTGTCCAGAGCTCCCCGGGGCAGAGGGAGCTGGGACACCCTATTGCCGTGTTCAGCCTGCACAGGAGGAGCCCAAGGGCTGGGCCTGAGCCTGCAGCTGGAAATGCCATTCCCAGAGAGCCCGTCAGCAATGCCAGGTGTACCTGGGCAAGGCAAAGAGAGAGAGAGCTGGGCCCTGAGGAAAAGCCTTTCCCTGCCCGGCCCTGCACGGCCCCTGCCAGGCAGCAGCAGTGCAGGACAGTGGCTCCCCGGCCCTGGTCAGCAGGGAATGGGCACATGGCAGGAGAGATGCCCTTCATCTCTGGTGCTGCTCTGCCAACCCAGGAGGGAACGGAGGGCCCCAAGCCCTTGGACTGAGGGCTGCGCTGACTGAGAGGGGACATAAAGCTATGCTGCTCATGGCAGTGTCTGCCCTGCAGGGCATGGCTGGCAGCTGCAACACCTCCCCTGCAACAGGGCTTCCCTCAGCACTGCCTCCCACCCTCCCTGCCAGCTCTGCTGCTGGAGCTGTCCCAGCCCAAGCTGTTCCTGTGGGCCCAGGCTCCTTCCCTGCCAGTGCTGCCAGAGCCCAGCCCAGCCCCTGGACCACCTCTGCCCTGCAGCTGCTTGGGGCTGCAGGGATTAGAGAACAGCTCCCCCAGGCCTGGGCACCATGGAAAGGTGATGTTGCATGGACCTGGAGGTTGGGGAGCTAGATGCACTTGATGAGGTTCCCAGGAATCCTCAGCCTGATGGTTTAAGAGCCTCAGCCCCTGCTCTACCCTGCACAGCTGAGTTTCCATCGCCACCAAGCTGAGCCAGGGAAAAGTGGGAAAACAGATTGCAGAAAGCAGAGACTCAAACAGGAAACTCCTGCCCTGAATGAGCTCATGACAAGTCCTCTCAGAAATGACCCGGGCATGAGCTGGAGCTCTGAGCAGCCCTGGCCCACACAGCACCTTCTCTACAGGACCTGCAGCAGGACCAGCCCTGGCAGGAGTCACTCTTTGCACACACAGCCCCCGTCCACCATCCATGGGGAGCTCCCAGGCAGGCTGAGAGCTGCCCCGGCAGGTGGCACATACCCCTGGCCTGGCCAAGAGCCCTCAGGGCTGCAACACCTGCTCTGCATGACAGCCCTTGGCTCCCATTGCTGCAGCCCCAGCTTCAGCCCCTGCAACTGTCCCTGGCAGCAGGAGCCGTCCTGCCCTGTCCCTCTGACGGTGCCCAGGGCAGCTCTGCACTGGAGCACATCCTTCCCCAAAGCAGGAAATGGCAGCAGAGCCATCCTTACAGTGCTGTCAGTCGTGTCCTGGGTCAGCTTTAGGAGATCCCTGCAGCCAGAGACTTCTGTGTCAGAAATGGTGAAGATTTCTGCATGAAGAACCTCAGAATTGTCCTTCCAGCTGCTTTGAACCTCTGTCTGCTTCACAGCCCTCAGATCCTGCAGGCAGGGCCCTCAGCCCTGCTGGGCTCTGCTCAGCAGTTGCTCCTCAGGAGAAATGTCTTTTTGAAGCTCTTCTTGTTTTCCAGGAGCTGCCTCTGTGCCATGAGCCCAGCCCCGCTAAGCAGCATAGACACAGCACAAGGACTTGAATGATGCTTCCGTGGATTTGTAGTTGTTTACATCAGACTCAGTCCCTGAGAGTGTGTTCAAAGAACTTCTTGAGAACTCAAAGTAAGATTAAAAACTCCAAAGGTTCTTGAAGTTTTAATTGGTCCCACTGAGGAAGTGTTGCCAAAACAGTTATACCAGGAAACTGCAGACAGAGATGACAGGTGGGGACCAACAAGGCAAAGGTTTCCTGGCCTCAGTTCCATCCAGAATGGTGTCACTGGCTGCAGCGTCCCAGATGCGGAGCAGCCAGGTGAGGACGGACTCGTTGGTTTGGCGGGTGAATTCCCTTCGCAGGTCACGCAGTTCACCCAGAGATAGAGAGCGAGTGATGATCTCTGTCTCTTCAGCTGGGTGTGAAGGTCCTGCTCCACCCTCATCAGTCGCTATGCGGACTGATTTGCTCCTTGATTTCTTCTTCTAGTGGTGGCAACTGCTACTGGTTTAGGCCATTCCAGTTCAGTGACGGTTTGTGTGGAGATGCTGACAGCACTTTTGGTTTCTTTCTCCTCTGTGACAGTCTGCATAGATGTGGACACTGTTGCCTCACCTTTGGCTTCTTTCTCTTCTGTGATGGTCTGTGTAGATGAGGATACTGCTGCCTCACCTTTGGTTCCCTTCTCCTCTGTGACAGTCTGTGTGGACGTTGATGCTGTTGCTTTGCTTCTTTTTACCTTTTCGACTTCTTTAAGAACATGCTCCAACACACCATGTAGTGTTTTGATTCTAAGCATGGTGCTGGCCGTACAGAGAAAACAAAGCAGGACTAACAAGAACATCATGCTGTCCTTGGCATCCAGAGGGTACTCAATATTTTCAAAAACTCCTGTGTCATTCCTGAAAAGCTGGAAAAAATGATTCTTTACTCCTCCCCACAGGGGCTGGGGGAGACTGTTGAGGCCCCAGACGTAGCATTCTAGACTAGAACAAGAAAACAAGACTGGGTATATATTCTGAATGATGTTCATTGCCTCAGAGTTTATCAGGTAATGGACATAATAGACCAGTAAAGCAATTTTAGTACCATACCCTGGTCTACGCAGGAGTATTAAGGCTGGCAGATAGTGCCCCACATTCAGAAAAATATAGGGAGATAGGTATAAGACACATGTAAGCATGTTGAGCATCATAGCAGACAGGTGTCTTCTTCAATAAAATTGTAATTCTGACTTTTCTTATTGCCTCGTGCCTCACATTGGGCGCCAAAAATATGTTGTGGTTTGAAAACAAACCAAGTGAGAGGCTCTAAGTCAGAAATACAATTTAATGAGAAGAAAAGGAAAAAATTAAAATAAAATAAAATTAATGTAACAATACAAAAAGAAAAACCACTGACAGAGTCAGAATACAACCTGATCTGGGGGATGGAAGCAGTCCAGACGAGGTGGTCTTCCTGAAGCAGTGATCTCATAGAAAGGTCTGGTAGCTCTGGTCCTCTGGGAATCCAGTGGGTGAGGGCTGCCTCTACTGTCCCAAATCCCAGCTTATATCCAGGTGAGAATGCTTGGCTCCTCCCCGTGGGCGGAGCATCTCACAATGGGATGATGAGTCATCCAGGAAGTCCTTGATGGCCCATTAAAGAGAGATAACTCCCGGAGAGAGTTATCTATGAGCCATGCACAAGGCATTGATGGGCCATTAACTGAAGATGGTGATAGAATACATCCTAAACTACAACCCAGGACAAGCTCCCTCTGAGGGACTGATGTTCAGGGCCTCAGCACAAGCCCCGAGAGGGTCATTGAAGCTCTTGTGCTATGTCTGTGCTGCTGAGCTAGGCCAGGCTCCTGGCACAGAGGCAGCTCCTGGCAAGGGCAGCGCTGCAGAGAGACAGCTCTGCCCAGGAGCAGCTCCTGTGCACAGCCCAGCAGGGCTAAGGCACTGCCTGCAGCCAGCCCGGGCACTGCACACAGGCACAGAGGGGTTCAACTCAGCCTGGGCTGGCAGCACAGAGCAGAGCTCACTGAGGGCTCACTAGAGGAGAAATCCTCACAGGGTTGGGAACAGTCACTCTATGGCTGGGGCAAGAGAAGCTGCAGTTCCTGCAGGGATCTCCTGAAGCTGGCACATCCCACAGCTTTGAGGTGCTTCCAGGAGGACTCTCAGAGTTGCTGCAGGGCAGGGATGTGGCCCTAGGGCAGAGCTGGGTGTCCCTGCTGCACCACCCGAGGCACAGCACAGGGCCTGTTGCCAGGCTCTGCTGCAGGGCTGAGCAGCCAGGGCTGCAGCCAGGGGTGCCCAGGGCTGTCCTGCAGAGCTGGGTCCTGCAGCCCAGGGCGCTGTGCTGGGCCAGGGACTCTGCTGCCTGCCAGGGACAGCCCTCAGCCAGCCTGGGGAGCTGCTGCCAGCACTGGGGAGAAGCTGTGGGGGGAGGAGCCACCCTGAGCAGGGCAGGTGCTGCTGCTGAGAGGTGCTGTGTGAGGCAGGGCTGCTCCCAGCTGCAGACCAGCCTGGGCACAGCTCCAGAGGACACTTGCCAAAGGAAGGTATGCCTGGGATTGCTGGAAAGATCAGGAGCTTTCCTGAGAATGTTTTCAATTTTCTGCTTGGAGAAGGATAGGAAAGTTGGGGTGATGACAAAAAGATTTTTGGTTTTTATACATTTTTCATATAGTCATAGCTCTGTTAAGTACTTTTAAATAGTTGTAAAACTATAATCTTCGTTTAACTCTATTCAAGTACTATTACATATATATATAACTATAATCCTTAATTTGCTCTAGTATGTTTCCTACCCCTTCTCTAAGATTGTAGAACAATAAGCTTCTAAATACAATCATTAAATGCTCTATAATCTTAGTATTAGGAAGAGGACCTACAAGAAGAACATTTTGCTTTTTAACCAGAATTTGAGCAGTCAGAAAAAACAAAAGTGCCTCAAAGAAGCCCTTGGACCTACTCCAATGGGTTGACCCAGGGTTGTTTACCTGGGGCAACTGAATCTCCTATTGGATGTTCTTGTCAAAAATCCTAATTATTCAACCTCACTAAATTGTTGAAATCAGAGGCTGGGTGTCCCCTATCCCCACGGGGACACCTGAAAGCTTCCAATAAAAGTCTGGTTTTTACTTTATTGTTCTAACGCTGTTACAAGGGTTTGGGTTTTTTTTTTTCCCTTTTGGTTATAGGACACAGGAGGATGAGAGAAGCACAAGATGAACTGTAATCAGAAAATCACAGAACATTCTGAGCTGAAAGGGACACACAGGATCATCCAAGTAATGTTTCAACATTGACAGAGACTCCAGAATTGTAACTTTGGGGGTCAGTCTCTCTGCTGGGAGCCATCTAAAGGGCCTTCAGCTCCTCCTCAGCCCTGGACAGTACCAGCATCACCTTTGAAGGGCCCAGCAGGGCTCTCCTGAGCTGCCCTTGCTCCCCTGCAGACAGACCCTGCCCCAGCCAGGGCACTGTAGACAGGCAGGTTTCTGTAGGGCCAGGCTGAGGGCACAGAGGGTGGGATGGGCTCTGTGAGTGCTGGCAGGGACAAGGCTTCTCTCAGGAGGGAAATGCCCAGGCCCAGGGAGATGCTCAGGGAAGGAGAGGGGCTGAACAAAGCAGTGCTGGGGGCAGGAGGGCACTGTGGATGTGTGGGAGGTGCTGTGCACAGCTGAGTACGGGAACACTGTCCTGAGTGCCTGGCTGTCTCTGCTCTGCCCTCCCAGGCAAAGCCCCATAACATCTCTTGGTTCTGCCCTCCCCTGGTATTGTCACTTTCATCTGCTGCTCTCTGGGAGGCTCTGACATTTGCAGCAGCTGAATCAGGCACTATCATTGGGATTCCTTCCAGGCAGCTGTGTCCATGGGAATGGGGTGTCCAAGCTTCCCTGTGACCTGTGGGGCTGTGGACAAAGCAGTCCATGGGAAGGGGGAATGAGCTGGGCCCCCTTCCCTGAGATCCCATCATGGGCACACCTGGGGATCTCCTTGCTGTGTCCTTCCAAGCTCTGAGCAGCCCTCCTGTCTTCAAATCAGTGCCAGAGCCTCCTGGAGTTCCCTGAATGTCCCCTGGGGAAGTGCAGAGGTGCCACAGTTGAGGAAATGCTGTTGGGTTTGCCAAGGGAGCTGTGAGTGTCCTTGGCAGAAGTAGGTGGTGAGAGCTTTCCCAGAGCCCTTTGGAGAGGGTGAGACATTCAGGCATCCCTCTGCTCTGGCCAGGGTCTGGTTTATCCCAGGGTGACACAGGAGTGTGATTGTGCTCTGATTGCAGCCAAAGCTGCAAACCCAGCGCAGTTGGGAACAACCCATCCAGCCCCTCACCCTCCTTAAGCCATAGGGAATGCTTTGCCTCTCATCTCTTAGTGGCAAACTCTGAGTGCAGCTGAAATTCTGTCCTCAGAGAGCCAGGAATGATGTGTGGGCAGGAAAATAATGGCTAAAATTCCTTCCTGCTTTCCATGTCCTTTAGAAGTGGGAGTGCAGATGGAAACAAGCCTGTCTGCATTAGGAGTGATTCCACTGACAAATCCTGAATATGCAGCCTTGTCCCTCTGCCACATGGCCACAAACGCAGGGCAGTGGGGCAGAAATGGCTCCTGGAGAGCCCCCATGCACAGGCCTGGCTGCTCCTGGTGCACTCAGAAAGAAAAACTGAAAATCAGGCAGGGACCTGGGTGAAGGTTTTCCCAGAGCAGGAACAAGGGTGGGTGAGTCACAGCAGAACCGCCTACAGGGAATGGCCCAGGTTTGGCCCAAAGCAGCCTCTGCTGACTTGTCACTTTATCCATGAACAGGTCCCCGTATGCAGCCACAGCAAATGTCCAACAGCAGCTCCATCAGCCACTTCCTCCTGCTGCCATTGGCGGACACGTGGCAGCTGCAGCTGCTGCACTTCTGCAGCTCTTCCTGGGCATCTCCCTGGCTGCCCTCCTGGGCAACGGCCTCATCATCAGTTCTCTAGACTGTGGGCACCACCTGCACAGCCCCATGTTCTTCTTCCTGCTCAACCTGGCCCTCAGTGATCTGGGATCCATCTGCCCCACTGTCCCCAAAGCCATGCACAATTCCCTGTGGGACACCAAGGGCATCTCCTACGCAGGATGTGCTGCTCATCTCTCTTTCTTTCTGTTCTTCATCACAGCAGAGTATTTCCTCCTGACCATCATGTGCTACGACTGCTACATGTCCATCTGCAAACCCCTGCACTATGGGACCCTCCTGGGCAGCAGAGCTTGTGCCCACATGGCAGCAGCTGCCTGGGCCAATTCCCTTCTCTTTTCACTGCTGCATACGGCCAATACATTTTCCCTGTCCCTGTGCCATGGCAGCGCCCTGGGTCAGTTCTTCTGTGAAATGCCACACATCCTCAAGCTCTCCTGCTCCAAATCCTCCTTAAGTGAACTTGGGCTCATTGCTCTTAGTGCCTGTTTGGTATTTGGTTGTTTTGTGTTCATTGTCTTCTCCTATGTGCAGATCTTCAGGGCTGGGCTGAGGATCTCCTCTGAGCAGGGACAGCACAAAGCCTTTTCCACCTGCCTCCCTCACCTGGCTGTGGTCTCTCTGTTCCTCAGCAGTGCCATATTTGCTCACCTGAAGCCTCCCTCCGTTTCCTCCCCATCTCTGAATATGGACCTGTCAGTTCATTGCATAGTAGTGCCTCCAGCCCTGAACCCCCGCATCTACAGCCTGAGGAACCAGGAGCTCAAGGCTGCAGTGTGGAAATTGACGACTGGATGATTTAAGGAACATTGAACTGCTGGCCAATTTCTGAAAACTACTTGTAAAATTCATCTTTGATACTTCTTGTTGGTTTTTTTTTTTGGATGTCCTTTTTCTTTGTTTTATTTTTCTAATCTCGTCCACTGTTGCCTCAAGTTTGCCTGCTTTTCACTGTTTGCATTTTGTTCTTACACACCTTCGTGTAAACTATGTATGTTTTTAGAAATGATATCTTATGTTTGCATACTTCTCTTCTCTAGGAGGAGAAAGAGGATTGATGGTGATGCTCACCAACGAGGTTGAAGAGGTGGCTACCTGTGTAGCCAATCTTGGCCTATTTGTAAAATTGTTTATATATCTGGAGTCAGAAAAATCAAGTAGAGCTTTCCTGCTTGACCTCCTGCTGGCCTGCCTCGTCCTTGCATGCTCCTAACAGCAGCAACAAGTGTGGCACTCCCCCACACAGCACCTCTCATGTTCCTCGGCTGGCCCACTCCAACTTGCCAGCTGTCCATCAGCAGTGTGCCCGCTGCTCCTGCGTGCTGCCAGTCCTTCCCTGGCAGTGACAGCAGGCGCTGCTCCTGCCGCCGGCCAGCTCCTGTGCCTGGAGTCCCTTCCCGTGCTGGCAGCACAAGCTCCCTCTTGCCTTGAGCCAAAAGCCTGCCTGCACCTTGGGCTGGCTTTGGCAGCTCTCTTTTTCCAAGCCTTTGACTCCCAGGCTTCTGTCCCAGCCCAGGGACATTTGTTATTCCCATCACCTGCTAGGTTGACACCATGAACCATTCTGGTGTTACCTAAGAGGTGAATCATGAAGACTGTGGTGCGTTCTTGTCCACAATGTCCTGTTCAGAGCAAGAACATGCTGTTCCTACAGCTGGGATTGTGGCTGTTCTAAACCATTTATTCCACACTGCATGACTAAAGAAAATCTATCCTTTTCCTTACTAAGTTGAAGCTACAGCTTAGTGCAAATATGTGTTAAAAGAGAGTGAATGCAATAATCTCCCTTTTTGTTTTCCAGTTACCAGTGGATACCTCCCTGATGGATAAAGAACAACTGAAAATATTGTGCATATGACGAAGAAAAGGCAACACAAAATTCCCTCTGGATGACAAGTTTATAAAACCTGTTTTAATGCGGGTCACTGTTTCTCACCACATCTACTTGAAGTGACAAGAAATTAAGCTGATTTTCTCCACGCTGAGGCAATTTTGCAATGAAGCACTAGAGTGTCATGATGCTAAATAAGAATCTGGCATAACTGTAATGTTCACTGCTACAAAGTAGATCAGTACACAGCAAGGCAGACTGGGTTATCACAGTCATGCCTCCCCTCCTGCACATCCCTCTGTCTCCTCTGCAGAAGATGTAGGCTATGAAAACAAAGCAAGGTTGCTACCTATTTTTCTTCTCCCACAGGACTTGTTAGACGCCATGTTTTGTAAAAGGACTGCATGTGCCTCCCCCCAGCTTGCTTCTCATTCTGCAGAAGAAGAGAGCTGAAGGAGTTTCAGGCATGTGAGTGCCTGATCTCTCTTTCCCTCTAAAGGCTCTGCCTCCCCAAGCCCTGGTTACCTGCTGTGCTTTGGCATGAGAGCCATTCAAGGCCAAAACACAAGGGCAGTGGACTGCAGCTGCAAAGTCTCTCGTTGCAATGCGATTGCTTTGACCTTGTAGCCTCCATGGGCAAGGGCTTTGTGAGAGCAGGGGCCATCACAACCTGTGCCCAGCACACAGAGCCAGGAAAAGGAGCGGATCCTGCTGGCTTCTGCTGCTGCTGATCCGAGCAGCAACTCCCCTGGGAGTTCCTCCAGGGAACTTCACACCAAGGGCTTCCATCACTGTCATGGCTGTGAGAACTTGTTGTTGCCAGTTCTCCACCATCCTTGTGCATTCTGCAGCATCTCAGCACCTGTGTCCATGGCCCTTCCTTCATCCCCAGCGGGCAGCGGTCACGGTCCCTGTTGCCTCCCTCTTGCTGTAAGACATTAATTTTGAAGAATTAAGGACTTCAGTTAAACTAGATATTGCTTAGGTAAACTTCCCCTTGCTAATGAGATATTGTTGAGGTAAACTTCCCTTTGTTAAGAGAAGCCGGACTTAAGGAACTGATAAATCAGGAGGCCTGTCAACTTAATCAATAGACTCCAAGAATACAATGTGATCATAAATCAGATAGTCTTGAGAAAACAGGATTCACTTGTCACCAACACTAAACGGTGAAAAAGTCAAAGCGAGGAAGACCCATCTTACTTAATAATTTTGAGACCCCACCCCATAAGAAGGACCACCGACCCATTTCAAAGAACGAACTACGCATGCTTGATTGCTTTTTGGCTAATCACCATACGAAGTGGGGAATGGGATGGACCAGAGTTATGAATATGCATTTGTGTTCTGAGTATTCAATACTCTTGTACATAAAAAGACCCTGTGAGCATCTGTAAATTGCGCGTGTGTATTTGGGAGCGATCTCGCACGCTGCCCGGCATCGTAATAAACATCCACTTTCTAACTTCAAACTGTTAGAGACTCTTTGTCCGTCATAGTTGGACATCGGTGTTAGATCAATATCCATATTTTTTTTAATAAATCAGCTGCAGTTCATTGGCTGAAGTGCTGACACAGGCAGTGGAGCTGGGTCAGGATCCCTGTTGGCTTCTGGGCTCCAGGATGACCTTCAGAGGGACACTTGGAGCGCTCCCTGAAGAGGTGCCCATGGAATGGCGGGTGGATTTGTCCTCCCTGCGTGCCTCTGGTTGGAGTTGGATGCTCCTTGGAGTCCAAGAGTTTTCTCAGCAGGCCTTTGAGGCAAGTTCTTGGCCAACGTGTGGCTCTGCTGCCGTCCCAAATCTGTGCTTGCCTTGCCCAGCCTGAGTGCAAGTGGGGCATGTGCTGGGCATGGCTGGAGATTTTCATGGCCAAAATCCTCCAGCATTTACATCTCCTCACAGCTCTGGACAAATCACAAAACACCCATCGCAGTCAACAGCTGTCATTTCTTGCAGATTGCTTCAGCTGCACAGCTGATCGACCAATTCACAAGAATTGATTTCACATGAAAAATGTCATTTATTACAAATTGCTACATAGACACTATAGAACTATGCCAATCTCAACTTAAGAGAAAAATAGCAATTTATTAGGTTTTTTACAACATTGCTATGTAAAAATATACAAGTACCCACTTCAGTTAACAAAAACCTAATTTATTGCCAACCTCTACAACAACTCACTATACACAAAGATCAGCTAGGTGTTTAACAACTTCATTTATTACATATAACTACAAGCTTAAAGCCCATCTAAGAATACAAAAGTATCAGTATTTCTATCCAAAAAGCCCACTACTAAGAATTCAATCAATACAATTATATACATCTCCATACTATTTTAAACAGAAAGATATACAGATATAGCCACATCAATATAGAGAAGTAAATATTGATTAAATATTCCTTATAACATACAATATATCAATAAATAGATACATAAAACAAACTCTCTGGGAATAGGTAACTGTACAAATCTCAATATCCAACCCACTACATAAATACAAATATACAGCTCTAAATCTCCACACATATATCTTTAAATAGAACTCTAAGCAGATGGATTCCAGCTGCCCCATCTTCAAAGCCTTTCACTCTGTCCTTGCTTCCTCCCGTGCAGAGCAGCTCTCCTGGACAGGGACAGCAGATGGCACATCTGGGAAGCAAAGGGAACACTGAGTCAGGATCAGGACTCAAGTTTCCTTTGGCAGCACTTGCACTTGAGTCAGGGAAGGGAAAATCTCAGCGCTTCCCCAGGAGGGTTAGAGAGAAAAAGTTTGGCCAAAGCCCACGGCCAAAGCCCACAGCACCCTCAGCCCCACCTGCCCCACCGGCCCTGCGGCCTCAGCCGGGCTCTGGGCTGGCAGCAGCAGCTCCCTGGTCCCTGCTGGAGCTGGTGGCCTTCGGCTTCTCCCTGCTGCCTCCTGGCAGTCTCTGCCTGTCCTCAAGGTCTGCAGGGCAGCTGTGGCCAAAGTGGAGCCTCTGGAATTGGTTCCAAGGGCTGGCAGAGCTGCAGGCCCGGAGCCCTCTGTGCTCCCTGCTGGCCCCTCCATCCTCTCAGCCCCACCGTCCCCTGGGCAAAGCCCCGGCCCCCTTTGGTTTCTTCAGCCCCTCACAGTCCTCTCACCCCACTCAATCCCTTCTGACCCATCCCAGCCCCTTAGAGCCGCCACCCACCTCAGCCTGTGCCACTTCCCTGTCACCTCAGTGCCACCATGGCCCTCTGCTCCCCCACAGCCCTCAGTGCCCCCAGCAGCTCAAGGTCACCGTCCCTGCAGCATCAGCACCTCCTCAGCCCCCTCAGCCCCCTGTGTCTCACCATCCTTCAGCAGCTCCTCAGGGGACAGTTCCTGGGGCCACTGACAGCTCTGGGGACACCCGGGACTGGAACTGCTGCTCCGCCCGGCCGCCAGCTGGGACCCAGCCCAGCCACAGGGGACACAGGGGGCACAGGGGGACAAACACCAAGGGAGAGAGGTTAAAAACTAGTCTATACCTATACAGATACCAATCTATGTACCTAAACACTTCTGTAGCCGTAGGTATATAACTATACACATTTATAAAAACAACTATATATCTATAAATGTAACTATCCACATAGATAGATGAAACTATGTATAGCTATAAATATAACTATGCATACATGATTATAACTATATACATCTAAATATAGATATATATATATAAAATTTTACCTCTACAGGTCTATAATTATAAAGGCATAGCAACACAACTATAGGTCTATAAATATAATGTATATCAATAAATAACAATTATATAGATAGAGAAATATAACTATAATTCTAAACATATCCCTATAGACAGAGAGGTTCTACCTGCCTAGTAGTCACAGGCTCTCCCTCTGCCTATGCTGTCATGCAGGGCACTCCTCCAGGGGATGTCAATCACATGGGATCTGGGAAGAAAAGAGAATCCTGAGTCAATAGTGCCCCTTGTGCACGTTTCCCTTGGGCAGCAATTCTCCTTCTAGTACAGACTCTAAAACATGGCCTGAAAGGTAGACTCTCACTTGGCAATTTGAAGCCTGCTCTTTAGAGAACAGGGATCCTTCCAAGTTTCCAAAACTCTGTAAAAGCATTGAAGTACCTCAATAAAATCTCAGCACTCCCAGTGCAAATGGCACCCATGAGAGCCTGTAACACAGACAGTCCCAGCTCCCCCAAAGAAGCTCAACCTTGTTCTTTCTCTGTGCTGACAGAGAGGCCTCAGTCCTGGCTGAAATGGCTGAAGCTGAAGGGTGCTGTGAGCCGAGTCACAAACCAAATCGGGACACACGGGTTGGTGACACAGCTCCCACAAGGTCAGGCTTAGTCCCTGCTCTCTTGCCACAGCAGAGGACTCAGTGTCAGAGCCCCTGGAGAAGCATGGTGGGCAGGGCTCAGGGAGGGGCTGCCCGAGCAGGATTGCAACTAAAGGCACTGGGAAGCAGCAGCCCTGTGGACAAGAACTCAACTCTTCTGATCTCCCTTCCTGTCACAGGCAGGCTCAGAGCAGCCGTCTCACACCTCTCAAAACCAGTGTGGGCTCTCTCCTTACCAGGCTTCTCGCGCTCTGGGGAACTGTTCCTGCAGCTCTTGGTGCCAGATGGAGCTTCCTCTGCTGTAGCCCTGTTCACAGCCTCCTCTCCTGAAGACTCAGGGGCAACATTAATATTCCCCTTGAAAGAAAAACAGGAAGAAAGGAACCCAAAGATCAGTCAGAATTTTCTTGGAATGACATGAGGGATATAGTAACTGTTCTTCTCCACTCCCAAAGGCCCTGTAACACCAGGGGAGCACTGCCCACATGCTTCACATGACAAGCATTTTAAACTCAGGATTTGGGCAGCCAAGGTGAAACTGAAGCTCTTAAAAAATGGCCTTTGAGGCAAAACATGAATGCAGAAAACCAGAAGACACCAAGTGAGGGGACATGCCCTCACACTCTGACCCTGGCTTATCCAACCAGCTGGAAGCAATCAGCCAGCAGAAAGCCAGGGGCTCTCCTGGTTGCCATCGTGGCTGTCAGCAAGGGCAGAGCTGGCTCCCAGCACTGCCCAGGGCTGCGTGCTGCAAACCCACAGGCAAAGCACACATTTCTGCCTGGGAGTCTCTCCACTCCCACCCAACCGCTCAGACAGTCCAGCACAAGGTGGTGCTTTTTGGAACCCTCTGCTGCTTCCCCATACGGATGACCCAGGCAAACATTGATGGACCTAGAGCATTTCCAGGACCCAATTTTCCAGTGCCAAAAATCTGTACATTTGGAGGGTAGAAAAGAAAACCAACCCAAAAGACATGAAAAGTCAGACAACCAAGTAGTGTTTCTATTCCACTGAGGAACTAAATTCCCAAGATTAAGCACCTGTAAATTACCTTTGGACAGAAAGATATTCTCACTAGGACCAGCTGCAGAACATTCCTCTCTTCTGCAATAGCCTGTCCGTCAGAATCCTAAAGATTCTAAAGATGGTTCAGAGCCTGCAAGATTTCCTTTTATTATGGAATAAAATGCTTTTGAAAACTGCTATGCAGGAATTGACAAAAGACAAGAGACATTCCACTTGAGAAGATGATATTGCTCAATCCAGAGAATCTCACTCCCCACCTTGAGTCAGCCCTTCCTCAGTCACAAATGTACTGTAGGCAATGGCTCTGCACATCAAGAGACAGAGAGACATTCTTTAGCCAACACGTAGAATAATCTGCAAAAAGGCCTGTGCCAACACTCCCTCTCCAGGCAAGTCTGGGGAGAGGCAAGAGTTCAGAGAAATGACACTCCTAATCCAAAGACTGAATCTGTCAAACAAAATGACAGGGAAGCTGCAGCTCCAGCCCATCCCTGCACACGGCTCTGGCAGCGCCTACACGCACGGCAGGGCTCACACAGCAGCAGCAGCAGCAGCAGCAGCCCAGCCCTTGCTTTGCCTTGGCCTTCCAACCCAAAAGAGGCAGAGCCCACATCTGCTGCTGGAACAGAGACACCTCTCCTGTGCCCCTCCCTGCACGGGACACTTGGCCTTCAGTGGCAATTCTCCCAACACTTTTCTCTTCTTTCCCACCAAACAAAGCCTGTTAGAACCTACAAAGCATCACCACAAATGCCCCTTCAAGAGGCATCCTTCCCAAGGAAAAGAAACAAGCAAATGTGGCCAACACAGGCTCACACCTCTCCTCCTCACTGTGGGGGAAGACGTTTTCATTCCCTCTTCTTTTGGCAATCTTGCTTGACCAAGAACAATTAGATTAATAAATAACAAAAAAAAAAAAAAAAATTCGAGAAACCTTTGCTTCTCAGCCATGTAACAACATTCCAAAGCTCTCAGTGCATCCTCTTTAATTCCCATCCAGTGAGGTTACCTGAGCAGAGGGACACCTTTTAGGCAGGGAGTTCCTGATGTCCCGGATCATTTTTTCAATCTCGAGGCCAAGATCCAGTGGTGGTGATTCCTCTTCCACAGGTGCATTCTGAGCTGAGCTGGAGGCCATTGATGCTGCACTGCCAGCACTGCCAGCTCGAGCAGGAGGGGCTGAAGTGCCCGGTGCGGCTGCAAGAATCCAAACACGTGAGTCAGGCTCCAGAATGTGGCTTTGGGACAAGGCAGAGCTCTACTGCTGCCTTGGATCAAACGTCACAGGAAGCACCCAGGAAAAGCAGGCAGAGAATCTTTTGACTTTCTAGGTGTCCCTTGCTAGTAGGCTTGACAGTTTCTGTCTCAGAACGACAGAGCACAGTGGGAAAATACTTCCAACGGTCACTTTTCATGACCTTTTGGAAAAGCAAGGCTAGAACTCTCTTCTTACCTGGTGGGTTGACGGCTGGGGACTGCTGCTCCCTGGGGAGCTGCTGGAAGCTGCAGGGCTGGATCCTGAGCACCTCCCGGTCGAGCAGAGGCAGCTGCTCCCCGTAGAGTTCCTGGAAGCGGCTGGGGGGCCCCTCGCGTCCCAGCAGCCACAGCCGCTCCCCGTGGAAGCCGAGGAAGTCGCAGGGCGGGATCCGGAGCACCTCCCTCTGGGCGGGCAGAGGCCGCTCCCCGTAGAGCTCCTGGAAGCGGCTCGGCCCCTCCCGCCGGGCCGGCCCCGGCCGGTCCCTGTGCAGCAGGTGGAAGCCGCAGGGCGGGCGCCGGGCGAGCGGCGGCCGCTCCTTGGGCGGCTGCTGGAGGCGGCCCGGCCGGGGGCAGCGCAGCTCCCGTCCGTCCGGCAGCACCCGCTCCCTGTGCAGCAGCAGGAACCCGCTGGGCGGGCGCCCTGGCGGCAGCGGCGGCCGCTCCCGGGGCAGCGGCTTGAAGCCCCTGCGCCCGTCCCGCCCGTCCGGCAGCGGCCGCGCCCTGGGGAGCTGCGGGGAGCCGCAGGGCGGGCGCCTGCGCCCCTCCCGCCCCGCCGCCGGCCGCTGCCTGTTGGCCGCGCTCCGGCGCCTGATGCGGAGCAGGAGGTCGGGGCGGTCGCGACGAAACCAGGGGTTGCTGTAGTGGAGCCAGGCGCCGGCATCGCCCGGCGCGGCCGCGCCAATCCAGCCCGGCACCTTGCAGAAGCCGTAGCGGTTGAGCTGGCGCACGAAGCTGCGGAACTGCGTGGCCCTGAAGGTGTGCGGGGCCGGCCCCTGGGAGCCGCCCGGGCCGAGCAGCTCCCGCTCGAAGAGGCAGCGGTCGATGAGCAGCCCCCGGGCCTGGCTGTCCCAGCGCACGGAGCGGACGCGGGGGCTGTTGGCCAGGCGCCACAGCTTGGCGGGGAAGGTGCGGGCGCTGAGCCCGGCGGGCAGCGGCAGCTCCGCCATGGCGTCGATCGCCGACTGTGGCCGCAACGGCCGGAGCGCAACGGCCGTGGCTGCGCCGGCGGCGCGCGGCCTGAGGGGGGCGCTGCGCTCGGCCCCCGCGCGCGCCCTGCGCGGCCCCGGCGCGGGCCGGACTCGGCGGGGACGAGCGCGGCGGATCCGGGGCTGCGGGCACAGCGCGGGCACGGCGGCTCCCGGGGCTGGCCGGGCTCGGCAGGGCACGGCTCGGCACGGCTCGGCTCGGCACGGCTCGGCTCGGCACGGCACAGCTCGGCTCGGCACGGCTCGGCTTGGCACGGCACGGCTCGGCTCAGCTCGGCACGGCTCAGCAGGGCACGGCACGGCTTGGCATGGGGAGCCCCTGGTCAGGGCGGGCTCTGGGAGCAGTGACGGACTCTGTCCACATACTGCATCCTCTGCCTGGGTCACCATCGGTGACGGAGAAAAAGGGCCTCGTTTGTCTTGGCTGGGGAAAGGATGAAAAGGGGACATTAGAAACATTATTTTGGCCACCTTTTCAGCAGACTGGCTGGTTTTTTCTCACCATCTCTGCCTGTCTTCGGCAGAATTGGCACATTTCTCCTGATTTGAAGTCAGCAACAGCAGCAGGAAGGGGCAGCAATTTTGTCAGCATTGTCTGTCATCAAAACACTAGTGCTGCCCCATGGATGGATGTTGCTTTATGCAAGGGATTAAAGGCCTACAGTTGTAGGGAACTCCACCAGTGTCTTCCCAAATGGCATTGACTTTTTCTTTCCTCAGGAACTGCTGCTTCTTTTTTTCCCTTCCATCTGGGGAGACTTCCAATGCAAATGCCTCCTGCAGCCAAATCTTGCCAATGCAGACTGGCAAAGGAGATCTTGCAATGGAGAAGGACTCCCAGAGCTGGTGTGGAGAGGTGAAAGAGGGAGGTTTGTCCTTTAGTCTTGAAGTCTTGTTGCGGAGCTGATTGTGCTTTGGGGGACGGACACAAATGACGTGTACTGACAAACCACAGAGACTTTTGGGATTGTCATGTTTGGGCAGAAATTTCTCTCTGGGAACATTTTGAAATGATTCAGGGCTTTTTTGTTTGTTTGTTTGTTTTGTTTTGTTTTGGTTTGGTTTGGGGTTTTTTCGGTGTTTTTTTTTTTTTTTTTTTTTTTTTTTCCCACCTGCAGGAATCCTGTCATAAACTCTTGCTTGCAGAGAACCTTGTCCTACCTTTTGGGGAACTTCCCTATGCTTGTCTCCCATATCAAGCCATTTCCCAGGGTTCCTTCCCAAACTGAGGAGTAGCCCATGGCCTCCACTCTCCAGCTGGAACAGAAGGAAACACAGAGCTTGCTGTTGTGGGAGAGGAGCTTCTCTTTCCTGCCTGCTTTCCCTTTGGGGCAGTTTTGTGGGTGCTTGTCGTGGTTCCACATTCGCCAAATTTCCTTTATCAACTGGGAGATAGGACTTTGGGAGAAAAAGGTAAAACAGGCACAACTTAAAAGTAAAAACAGATAGATCTTATTAATATACACTAAAGAAAAAGAGAGAAGAAAAATTGAGACATTCTGAGACATTCAAACACCTTCCCCTCCCTCCCCCAACTGTTCACTTTCCCACTCACCACAGAGAGAAAACTATGATTTTCAGTCAGTCACCACCATTTAAACACGATCCTACATCACCTTGGGACAGGAGCCTCTCTAGGGTTATGGAGAACACGCCAAAAGAAAAAGATCTGGTGGCTTTCACAGATCTGCAACTGCCTGGAATTTTTGCAGATTCTGTGCAGTCTCATACACAGAACAGTTTTTTATGCTGTTTATGGGCTTCCACATGTTTGGGGTATCATTTTAAGAATGCTTTTCTAGTACAAAACAGGGATTTTCTTCCATCTCTAAAATCGCCTCTATCTCAAAAGAAATAGAGACCTCCTTGTTCTTTCCCAGGAGCCAGAGACATATTCTATTCAAAATTCTCAGTTAAAACCCATGTATATCAATACACACAAGCCTTTCGTTAGAACTTGCATTCCCCCAAGCAGCATTAGGATATTACAAATACAGTCCATTTCCCCACAATTCACATCTAGAGAAGTCCAGCTCAGAAATGTCCACTTCCTCCATCCCATCTTCCAATAGTCTTCCTTAGTTCTTTCACTGACTTTGTCTCAATGCTGCCTCTCTACATTTCAAATCACTCTGTCTTCCACTGGAGGAGAGAAAAGGGTTCAAGTCTTTGCCCAGAGGTTTGTTTTTTCTCTTCAGCGGAGTCTTGGAACTCCAAGGCCACAGGTGATAGTGAGGGAGGAAGAGGGAGAGAGAGAGAGTGCATGCTCAGGAACGTTGATGGACAAAACTTTTTCCACCCCTGGTCAGATCTAAAGCGACTCAAACTTGGATCAGCTCCCTGGGGGTCTGGAGAAAAGTTCTTAAGAGTCTCTCCTCCTTCGGACCAGCAGCTCTGGCAACCAAGGCCCAGAGCACGGCCACCGTGGTCCTGGCGCAGGGCAGACTGCTGGTCTGCAGTCCTCCTCCTCCTGTCCCCATCGGAGGAGCCGGAGGGGACAGAGGGGACACGGCCAGCCCCTGGCCCCTGGCCCACAGGCAGGGACCCCCCCCGAGGCCTGGCAGGCCTGGCCCCGGGGGGCCCAGCCCGAACCCCGACTCACGAGAGGTGTTACCTTCTCGATGACTGGAAAAGGAAAGGGGAAAAGTCACCAGAACTTGTGAGTCAAGACTGTGTTTCCAGAGGCGTGGAAACACTCCCATTCATCAGCCAAGCTGTCAATCACAATCCATGCTAGAACTTCCTTGTGAAGAAAAATTTTCACATCCACGCTAAACCACTACAGTGCTCATTTGATAAAGGGAGGTTTAAGCTCTGGAGGAGTTGTGTTTCAATCTGCTCCATCCTCGAGCTCTTCTGTGGGTATCCTTGCACAAAAGGCCTCCCTGTGTGAGCTGGCAGTGGGCTGGTTCAGCAAGGAAGTTGATATTTCAGGTTTGTGACTGCTGAAAGCAGTTGGTTTCTGGAGCTGTCTGGAGCTAGGAGTGACTACTTTTGTCACCTGGCTGCAGAAAAGGTAGTTGGAAAGTGGGAATTGCATTTGCAGAGATGACAGTAAGGCGTGTTTTCCAAGAAATGGCTGTGAGAGAGGCAGGTGTTGTGCTCAGCTGGCTGTGTGTTTGTTCTGGTGGTGGGGAGATGTAATAAATCATCTGAGAATCCATATTACTCATGCAGGAAAAGCCAATTCTTTATTCACAGAACTTACTTGATACCGTTTTCACAGACCTCGTGTGCAACACCCATTGTCTGGTAGTTTTCTTACTACTTCAGTTATTGGTCAGAAGGCCATTTGTGTGTCCATGCTAAGATTCAGGTTGTTTACATTTTTCCTTTGCGGGTTCTCATGGAACAGAGCTAATATTTATGCAGGCGCACTTGTTTTTCTCTCTAAGAATAGGCTGTTGTGTTAACAGACTTCTGCTCACAATAGTTTTCAGCTGGGAACCTACAAGCTATTGCTAGCTGCTTAGCTAAAGTAGCAGGGCCGAGTTTGTATTTTATAAGACCTTTCTTTTATAACATTTTTTACCTGTCTGCAACAGGGAGAGTCAGAGACACAGACACAGACACCAACTGAAGGAATAGTGTCATTTACTATCATGCAGAAGTGCAAAGAAAAATCAGGGAAGGATAAGCTAAGCAATGCACCTCATCACTGATAGAAAAGGTTGTCTCTAGTGACTGAGAAAGATACACCACAGGACACCTTTGTACTTTATCCTTCACCCAGATCCACTCATCAGCTGGGGAAAGCTGTCCCAGCAAATCCCTGGAGAGTTACCACCAGGAACTGGGGAAATCCTACACTGCCTCTACCTTTGCTGGCCACGAGGCTTCTGACTGCGCTGTGAGAGTAGCCCAGCTTTGACAGTGCTGAAGGAGCCATCTGACAGAACTTCTGGGGCAGGAGATCTGATTTTGGTCCTCTTCTTGGTTATCTCCCAGAGCCTGTCCATGGCTCAAGGAGGAACCAAGGCCAGATGTGTCCTTGTCTGGTTTCCTGATGCTGAAAGGTAAAGATGTTTTTCACCAATGAATGAATGCATAGATCCTGTTGATAGTAACACTCGGTTAAGGAGCAGATCCGTTGAATGCTTGGTTGGAAGGGTCATCCAGAGGGCAAATTTAGCTCAGGACCTGTTGTTCAGGCCTCAGTCAGGGCCTGTTGTTCAGGCTTTATTCCTTCAGTATTTTGCGGTGCAAATCAATGCCCTGGGAAGCTGGAACCAAACGAGTCCCTCTTCAGCACATTCAGACCGGGAGCAGGATTAGCCCTGCAAGGCCAGGCTAGGGCCAAGAGCAGAGGGCCAGGAGCCTGCATATGCCCAGAGGCAGCCGTGCAGACCAAGAAGGCGCCTTGTGCCCAGGGACTGAGGTGCCTGAAGCTGCCTCCCCGCTGTGCAGCTGTGCAGAGCCCATGGAGCGCAGGGTCCTGGGCAGCCAGGGCGGCCTTGGAGCACAAGGACTGTCCCAGAGAAGCTGCAGCCTTCTGCTTTTTAACTGTTCCTCAGATTCTTGTCATTAATCCACAGCGTCTGATGTGTTTTCCTTTCCTCTTGCAAATTGAAGAGAGCTGTTTGAGAAAAGTGACTGGTGGTGTTTTTGTCTGCAGGTCAGGGCAGGTGGTTTGAACCAAGGACCGAGTCCCCAGTTAACACTGCAGTTTTGCCAAGTCAAGAAAACCATTCACAATTGGGCTACTGATGCTGTGCAGCTTTCCCAGTTTTTGGAAAGTTACGCCCTTAAAATCCCAACAAATGTTCCTCCACGAGGGTACCAGCTGTGGCATGATGCCAATTTTTTCCACCTCTTTTCTGTGTCCTTGGACCCAGCACAGCAACAGGGGGCACAGGGGGAAAAAGGTAGCCGAGGGGGGAACAAAAGTAAAACTGCAGCCTAGGCCTACACAAACATCAGTCCATCCACCTGCATCAATTCACAGACCATCACAGAGCGTTTGCTTTGTGATGTCAGGGCACGGTGGCCACATCGTCGTGGTGACATCACAGGGTTGTCTTGGTGCACGAAAGGCCTCAGGGGTGTCAGAGCAGCTCTTGGGCTTGCTCAGAGCAGGAGCATCGCCCTGCTAGAGGCTTTTGTTAGTGGGCAGCTGCACACTGACTGGAGCTGTGGTTTTTCTCTAGTGTAAGAGCACAGTTTGCAAACTTGCACAGCAGTTGCCACAATGATTGGGCGACTCGCTGCTGCAGTTTTCACTGTCTATGGCATTGGTTATTCCGGCTACTTCCTGACTCACCTGGCACATAAGTAGAGGTTTTCCCTGGGTGTCACCTAACCTGGCTTTTGTGTCTTCCTGCTCTTTCTTTGTGACTGAGTTGATTTGGAAACAGAAAGACCATTTGGACACCACTTGGGTAAAGCTGCTGTCAACACATTCAGCTCAAAAGGGGGTGTCTGTAGTCAGGGCTGTGCGGGCAGCATTTGCAAGGGAACCTGCAGAGGTTGTGTTCCCTCCGTGGGAGAGTCTGGGGCAGCAGTCTGTCATTTCCTCCATTTGCTGGGTCAAGCAGCACAACTTTTAAATTGTGGACTGGGAGACCTTCTTGGAAGGCCTTCTAAAAGTGCTCTGGGTGTTTCCAGTTTCCTCAAAGCATCTGCTCCATTTTTCCCTCTTCCACTGCAGGTCACCTGAGCCGGGTGTTCCGAGGTGCTGATCCTGAGGTGAGTGAGAAAGGAACATTTGATGTTGCTGGTGTTTAAGAATTGTGCAGCAAGCTGTGAGCTTGGCCTGTGGCAGTAGAGTGTAGGGGGCCAGCTGAGTAGGCTGCAAGAAAATCCATTTCCCTGTCTGCAGCAGCAAGAGCAAAGGCATCACTGGCTATTTCCTAATTTTCCATTGCAGAGCTTTAAAAGAACTATAAGCCCAGTTTTGCAGAGAGAACGTTGCTTCCTGATAGTAGCCAAGGGAGGAATATCTAATTCAGAGCAATTTGTGGTAGTCTTGAATCAGCCCATTTCAATTTAGTCTGAGCGACTTAGAATCCCATTGCTATCAAAGTTGATGATTTGTGCTTAGTAGAGCTGGTTCTCAACCTGAAGAGAAAGAAGGTTCTAAATGAGCCTGTGTCTCATACTCCTGTCTGTCCACAGAGCACAGAACCAAGAGCAGATTCTTCTCTGGTTCCCTGTGCTCCTGGAGAAGAGGCCGAAGAGGAGCCAAATGACCACAATCCTCCAGCTGTGGTCATACCACAGCCTGAACTTTCCCAGACAGTAAGTGCCACTTCTGGAGGGTGCTGTCTTTAGTGCAAGCCAGGTCTGCAAGTTTCTGAGCAGCCAGCTCTTGCTGTTGGTGCCTGAGGATGCTGAGTGCTTGAGTCCTGCCATGACCCAGCAATTCACCTCAGCCAGTGACACCTGGAAAATGGGCTCTGAGCTGTCATGTTTTGGCCCCAGCTTGCTGGGATGCTGATAGAGGCCAGCCTGAAGCTGGAAGGCTCCCTGTCTGCAGAGGAGGGAGCATGTCAAAGACACTGCGCTCAGCCTTGTTGGATACATGGGGGACACTGTGGTCTGGGGACATTTGACCCTCTCCACAGACTTGCCAAGTACCCACAGGCACAAAAAGTATTGATGGAACAACACAAGGTCTTTGGGGTGGATTGTCCCCGTGAGCTTCTTGGCTGTGCTTACCTGGGAGCGTTTCAGAGACACACTGGGGACATGGAATCCCTTGAAGTCAGGGATTTTGGTGCCTTGGTTGTCAGGTTGTTCTTTTGCCTCTTCACGCAGAGCAGTCAGTAGCAGAGCTGACAGGGGCTCAGAGTCCACCTGTCTTTTGGCTTTTAATTAGCTGCTAAGAGATGATTGTGTTGTTCATGACTGCGTGGGGGGGCACTCTTCTCTGGTGTGGCCAAAGACACGTTCCGTGTCAGCTTCCTAAGGGGCTGTTGGAGCTTCAGCCCCAGATGGAGCCTGATTGTAGTGCCAGTGTCACTTTGGAATCCGTGCCTCCCCACGGGCAGAGAATGAGCCAGGAGAGCAGCAGCACAGTGCTTTGGGAATGTGTGAGCCCAGCAGTCTTGGAATCTTGGCCCACAAATGTTGTATGGGAAGTTGAAAGCCATCTTGCTCAGGCAGCAGGTGGAAGAGGCACAGGAGAATGGCCAGGTAAGCCTGGCTGGGCAGGTGACAGAGTGAAGGGCAGGAAGAGGGGCATCAAATGGAGCTCTTGGGACTGAGGAGGCCAGGAGTCCCAGAAGCACTGAAAGCACAGAGCCTTGTAATCTGCATTGGGATCAGAGATCAGCACTGAGACAGCAGGGTTACAATGGAAGCAGAGGTGGGCAGGGAAGCCGAAAGAAGTGGCTGAATGAATGGGATTTGGAGGCTGAAAGAGGAAAAGCTGAGCCTGATGGCAGCTCCCAGTCACTTGCTCTGCATTTGTGTGTACAGAACACCGAGGCAGAGGCACAAGCAGAGCTGCCCAAAGCTCTGTGTGACAGCATGGCAGTGAAGAGGACGAACCAAGAAGCAATGAGAAGAATTCAAGAGCACTGGAACCATTATCAGCAGAGGCGCAGTCAACAAAACCAGGTGAGTGCAAGAGTGGCAGCCACTCCACTCATGCAAGTTTCTGTTGCTTGTTCTTTACAGAACTTTGGTGAGGAGCTGCAGCAAACTCAGGCTACGATCAAGGAAACGGACAAGAGGCTGGAGGAAGAAATGGAGATTCCAAGAGAAAGAGAAGAGCAAGTTCATCTCCTTGAGGAGCAAGAGGCTCTAGAAAAACCAATGAGTGAACCAGCAATAGCCACTGCAGTCACCAACCTGGTGCTTTCTGCCCTTCTTGCCTTTCCCCTGCCGAGTAGCAGAGGCGTGGGTTGATGCCTCTGAGTGCCATCCTGCTCTAGTGTCAGTGCCAGACACTCTGAAGGACACTCCCTGCTCTGCTGAACCTCAGCTGCTGCCCTGGACAGTGGCACTAGTGCTTTGGCCTTTTGGCCAGCAGGCATCTGAAGGCATTCCTGCTGGCCTGTTCCTGCTCTCCTTGTTTCTTGAGGTGTTCTCGCAGGTGACCATGGTGACCCAGACGGATCTGGAAACAAGCTGTCTGTATCCCTTGTGAATCTGGTCTCTCCCTTTCCTCACAGTCGATGACTCTTGGCTGACAGGGACAAGCTGGACTCTCTGACTGCTTTGTTCTCTTTGACTTGAGGTGGGAGTGTTGACATCTGGCCTGGCAGCCTGCAAAGATTTCCAGCAAGTGACTGGCAACGAGGAGCCCCAGGATTCCTCTGAGGCACAGAAACTGTCCCGAGCAGAAGCGCTGCCAGTTGGGCACCTTCTGAAAATGGTGGAGAGAAAGAGGACTCCATGGAAAGAGGTAGAACATTTGAACAAGGAGCTGCAGGTATGTCTGCGGCCCTTGGAGGGGGAAAAGAGTCCTTGGGAGAAAGTGGAATGGTCACATTGGCAGTCACCTTTCAGAAAATCCATGCAAATGGTTTTGGGAGAAAATGGAAAATGAATCTGGCCATGAACTTGAGTAAAACCAGCCTTTGGATTTGACCCACCTAATTTCATACGTGGACATCAGAACAAACCCATGGCAGAGGCCTGCATGTGGCTGACAGCATCTTCCTAAAGCCTTGCGTTTGAAAGGGGATCAGGGGCTAATCTCTGCCAGCCACATTTCTGACACCAACTCCTTTGTTGTCTCAGATCTACACAGGCTCTTCTGTTGAATCTGCAGCAGCAGCAGCAGTGTCACCTAAAGGAGCCTTTGCTGCCCCAGCTGAGAAGTGGAGCCCGGGCAGTTTGTTCAGCTCCAGCCCTGACACAGCTGCTGCCCAGCAACAGGAGATGGAGGACAACTCCCTGGAGCTCCTGAGTACGTCTTGTGTCTTTCTTCTCTGAGGGACAGTGTATTGTGTGCACGTGTCAGCAGAGCTGGACCAAAGGATCCTCCTCCCTTTGGTGTCCCAGGGACATTCAGGGCTCCCCACAGGAAATGCTGTGCTCCAAGGCAGCAAGAGAGTGCCCCGGGTGTTCCTGCTGCCTCTGAGGGCAGCTTGGATGTGCTGAGGTTTGCCTGAGCTTCCCCATCTGCTAACGGCAGAAGCAGAGATTGTTCTTGCATCAGCAGAAGGCTGTGACCTAGCAAATGATCCGAGCAAGTCCTGTGTGCTAGTGGCCAAACCGGATAGAATAGTGAGCTTCCCGAATTCTCCTTAGACTCCTGATTTCTCACTCATCACCAGAGCAAAACAACTTCAAACAAATTGATTGGGTTGGCATTTTGTCCCTTTTGTGGTTTTGGTTGTGGTTGTGGTTTTGTTTTTAGTTTGGGGTTTTTTTCTGGATTTTTTGGGGTAGAGGTTTTTTTCCCACCATGAAGGAGCTCTTCTGCCCCATGTGTCTTACTGGTGTCATTTTTATGACTGTTCTTATTTCCACTACTACATCTACAGGATTTTTTTACGATAATATTATATTTTTGTCAGTGAGAACTCCTTTGAAATAACATCAGCTGACAGCAGAAACAGAGAGCAAGAGCTGGGGTTTTTTGTGCCTCCAATGAAAAGACAGATAATTTTATCACAATCTGTATTTCATATCCTAGTTTTGTTCTTAGAAAGATGTGTCTAAGAGACACATCGCTGTGGTGTGATCAGATAAAAGTACACTGTAGGCATTTCTCAGGAGTGAGCCTCCAGCCCCTCTGCTGAATATTGCTCAGATCCATGGCACTTTTTCCTACCTGATTCCCAGTCATTCCCATGACTCATGGAATGCTACCTATTGGCTCAAGCCCTGCTCAGGTCAGTCTCGAGGACAATACATCAAGCCCTTTGTGATTCTGTAGCAAGTCAATCTGCTTTTTGCCCAGAACATCTGCCAGGACTGTGCTCTCAGATAAGACCTGGTGGGGCTGAGCACAGAGCCCAGTTGACTCTCAGTCTGCTATCACCTGCTGGCACAAAAAGGGCATTGATGTGCACCTCGGTGTGTCTGATCTCCAAGCCAATCCTGCTGTGTCCTGAATGGGGGCACCAACTTCAAGGGGCTGGCTCTGGCTGTGCCTTCTTCCCACTGCTTGTCAGTGCCGGTGCTTGGGCTTTGGCAGCTTTGTTGTGGTGGCTGCCCTGCCCCTGAGGGCCGCTGTGACTGCAGAGGCTGGAGCCTTCCTTAGCTGGGAGAGTCCCGCTGCCGCCCGGCCGCTGCAGCGCGGAGCTGCCCCGAGGCAGCAGCCCCTGCTCTGGGCCGGCTCCTGCATGGCCTGGGCTGGGCTCCCAGAGGGTCACATCTCCTCTGGGCAGCTGTCCGTGTCCCCCTGGCACCTGAGGAGCGCTGCTGTCCCTGCTGCCCTTGCCCGCTGGGGGAAGATGGGCACGTGTGCGGGGCTGAGAGGGCGAGTGCAATGGCAGGGACTGATCCCTGCTGTCAGGAGGAGGAGAAGCAGTGTGCTTCTTCACCTGGGGCACGGGCAAGGGCATCTTCCAGCTCATCCTGCTCCTCAAGGGTGAGGGTCCTGCTGCTGAAGGCCCCCCTGTGATTGGTTATAGCATGAGCTGCCTTAGTTTTCAAAGGGAAAGGCATTCTTTTGCCCAACTGCTGCAGGGTGGGGAGATGCCCTTTTCTTCTGGGAATGCATCTCCCTGTGCTTTGCTTTCTGTCAAGAGATCTCTTCAAGGGACTGTGCAAAATTAGTCTCTGTGCTGGCCTGCTTGTACTGCAGAACTGCCTGTCTTGTTGCAGGTGTTGTTGTTACCCAGCTGCCCACAAAGGACTCAGAAGCCCAGACTGTACAGCCTCAGTGCGGCTGCCTTTTGCATCTCTTAAATGGTGGGATCTCTGCTTTCAAGTCAGCATCTTGCGTTTTGTTTCCCTCAGGGCAAATGGTGAGCATGGAAAATCCCCTGAGGAAATACACTGAACGGGAAAATCTTGGCCAAGGGTGAGTCCAACCACAGTTACTTCTACATAATCATGGGGCAGGCGATTTGCTGCTGGAATATCTGTCAAGTGTGAAGGCAGGCAAGCTGCAAACATATTCACACACTTGGGTTTGTCTGCCCCATCTCTCAGTCGTGGCCAGAATTTGTCAGTGTGGTCTGAAGGCATTGTCAAAGACACTTCTATTGCATTGCCAGAAACAGCAACCCACTTCCTATCATAGCAGTGAGATAACACTTCTCAGGAACATTTCTTCCTAAGAATTTGCTGAAGGAAATAGTCTATGGTCAGGATAAAAACCTCCCAGTTTAGAAACTGAAATCCAAGACGAAAGAATCAACTGGCCTTTTGAGCTGAGGCACTAAACCCCAGTGTCTCAGGAACAGGTCCAGTGCCCATGAACTGGAGAGGAAAATGCATCATTTACCTTCTGGCAGACCCCTCCTGCATGCTGCAGGTTGGAGGCATTTCCAGCAGGCATCTCCTGTCTGGGCTGGTTTTCACTCCAAGATCAAAATGACTTCTCCTTTCTTTGCTGTTGTTTTGTTTCTAAGGGTTTTGGAGCCATTTGCAGAGCAGTCAACATTGCCACAGGACGAGAGGTAAATGCCAACAGCCCCTGCAGATTCTGCTGCTCTCCAGGGCTTTCCTCTCTTGTGTCAGGTGGGGCTGGAGCTGTGGGCAGAGCTTTGCTGCAAAGGCACAAGAAGCAGAGCCTGGTGCCAGCCTGCCAACTGCATGTGGGACACTCTTTGTCCTGCTCAGCTGCCAGAAGGAAGGCAAGGAGGGCAGCGGTTCCTTTCCGAGAAGAACGCTCTCCCTGGCTCTCAATTGCTCCAACAAAGGTGGTGCCTTAGAGCGTCTCACTGCTCTTGCGGGCTACAACTTCAGAGTCCAAAATTCTCATTTCTGGCTGCCAGCAAATACATCTGAATGTTCCTGGCAGTTCCTTAGCCACCTGCAGTGCTGCACTTGGGAACTGCACGGAGGGAGAGATCTGCAAGGCGTCCCTAAAGGCCCCAAGCCCTGCCTATAGCCCAGGATGTATCCACAGAGTACCAAGGCATGCATTACTTCTTCTGAAGTACAGACAGAGAAACAGAGAGTGTGCACACAGCTTTGGGGGTGATAGTTGAGACACCATTGTTAACAAGTGGACAGGACAGAACGTCAGTGGCCATGTGTCCTGTAACTGGCCCCGAAAGGAGCAGAGAAATGACCTGTTGGAATGTCAGTTCCTAATGACTCCTTTGTCAAATCACAAGGCACTTTGGCATGGCTCACCCGTATCATTGCAAAATCACTCCTCCCATGTGTGTTGTGGTCTCGTGCCACCAACTTCTAAAGTTACTGATTTTCAATGTCATTCTAGGTGGCCATCAAGAAAATCAATCTTCAAGGACCGAGCATGATGCAAGATATCGTTACTGAAGTCATGGTCCTGAAGAGGAATAGGAGCCCCCACATTGTGACTTATTTAGACAGGTGAGTGGTCACAGTCTCATCTCATGAAGGTTTGCTTACATACTAAAAGCATGCAAGGTTAAAAACCCACTTTGGCCACTGGCAGAAAAGAGAGGTGGTAATTATTATTTCTCTACTCATCTCTGATGGATGGGAAGAGAGTGTATTTTGTCTCCATGGGTCTTCCCTGGCTTTCAAAGACCTAGTTGGAAAATTGTCTGCATTTTTGCCGGCTGGCCATCAGAGACATCTCCTTTATCACAGACGTGCCATTCTCCTTCAGACTGCACAGACTGCAAACAATGCACAGCCTGGAGGGAATGGCTATTCCTTGAATTCTATCCTTGTCACAAAGGGACCCAGAAACAAGGATCAAGCAAAGAAACCAATGTATGCATGTTCACCTGCATGGCCTTGTTTCCTTCTGTCAGCTACATTGTGCGTGAGGAACTCTGGCTGGTGATGGAGTACATGGATGGAGGCACTCTGAACGATGTCATCACGGAGACAGAGATGACAGAAGACGAGATTGCGAGCGTCAGTCGGGAGGTCAGTCAGGGATCCCAGCTGTGCTTCCCAGGGCTTGGGCAGGATTGTGTGGGAAAGAGGCTCAGAACAGGAGTGATTCCATGTGCCAGGCTTTGTTTCTGTGTTGCTGGTATGCTATGGGCAAGCAGGAGCTTCTCAAGGGAACTGCCTGCCAGTGCCCCTGCACTCACTGGACTCTGTTCTTGTCCTCTTATCTCCTGTGTTGCATTCTCACTCTGTTTCTTGTCTTTGCTATTCTCCATCTTGTGTCTCTAAACTTTGGCCTTTCTGCACTGCATTCCTTGCCTGTAAAAGCAAAGGTGGTGGTGGCAGCATTTGAAAGGAACAGCAAAGAAAAAAGAGAGACTCATTTCTCTCAGTCCTCAGCTGAAAAGGTTGGCAGTAGAGCCAAAATGCTCTTTATTTCTGAGCACATCCACTGCAGCAGCAGTCATCCTGGCTGGTTTGCAGGGCAGAGTCTACACCAGCAGTTGCTGTTGCTCTTGGACAAGCTGACGTGCCTTTCTTTAGCAAGGTGCTGCTCTGCTAGTGTTGGAGCAGCAAGCTCTTCCTCTCAATGGCACAGTGCTCTGCCATTACTGCCCGTGCCCCTGCAGAGGGAATCTTTGGGAGCTGTTCCTTTCTTGTGTGATGAACTCCTATCACTGATTTTTGCCCTCCTGGTTTTGGTTTCTCTCTCAGTGCCTACAAGGACTGTATTTTCTCCACTCCAACCATGTGATGCACCGAGATTTGAAGAGCCACAACATCCTACTCAAAACTGATGGCTCTGTCAAGCTAGGTCAGTATATTCTTTGTCAGGTGCAGCATTCCAGGGATATGGGGGGTGTGGGGCTGCTTTTGAGTGACTGGCAGTCCCCCAAAATGGGGTTGGTGGCAGTGCAGGGAGCCCTGCTGTGAGCTGACCACACGGTTGCAACGTGCACAGACCTATTGCAAGGAACAAGGAGTCCAGAGTGGCACTGCTCTGTGTGTGTCCCTTCCAGAGGGAGGGAGCTACAAGTCTAAAGCTTCAGGGGAACACAAGGCACTGTTGGAGGCAATGTAAAACATGTGGGCATTTTGGAAGTAGCCAATGCCATATTTACTTGGCTAAAGTCCTGAGGGAACAGAGCAGGGACAGTTGCAAGAGATTCAACAGCACATTCTCAAACTTCTACTGGGCAATTCTTTGGCTTGCTTTCCTAATTGCACAGCATTCCAATCAAAACAGTCTTTTGCTTTCTCCCCAGCCGATTTTGGCCTCTCTGCTCAACTGACCCCTGAGCAGAGTAGACGGAGCTCGGTGATCGGGAGTTACTGGTGGAGAGCCCCTGAAGTGGTGAACAGTCAACCATATGGCCCCAAAGTGGACATATGGTCCTTTGGAATTGTGGCCATCGAAATGGTGGAAGGAGAACCTCCTTATTACAATGAAAATCCTGCCTCGGTAAGGTGCAAATACTCTCTGATCCCTCCGTCTTTCTTCCCTGTCCCACGTTCTGTGTGCCATTGCACAAAATCCCATTGCCATCTGCTGGAACTACTTCCCCCACGGTCCCTTTCTGAAAATGTCCCTGCAGCACATCAGCATCTGCTGGACTTTTGCTTGCATCCGTGGGGGAACTCAAGCCTTACCCCACTCAAACAATCTCCCTTTCTCAGGCAACATTTGGCTTTAGCTTAGAAGTCCTTCCAGCTCTTTTGGCTGTGTAGATGGCCCTACCAACAGGAAACAAGCATCTTAGAACTGGTATTATCTTTCCTGAAATGAAGGAAAGAAACCCAAACCCAACAAAGTTTTTAAAACAGTAGTTTGGAGAGAAGAAGTGCACCTCCATTCTTCTCACAGGGAAACTTGCCTGAAACCTGGACAAGAGGTTGTGAAGACCACAGAGACTCTCGTGCTTCTTGTGCAGTGGCGCTGAAACACTTAGTGACCATCTTTCTTTCCTAACCCAAACCAACTTCTCCATGTCACCCAGCTGAAGCCTGGTGATGCGGAGAGCCTGCCCAAGCCACCCCTTTGCTTCCTTGCCCTGCCTAGGATGGGCATACCATTAATGCATTGACTTGAGGATCCAAATGAGCAGAGGGCTACCATAGGGATGGCATTTCTTCCTCTTCTGATTTGAGCACCAGCATTTCCCTCTTGCTGTGTAAGGGAAGCTGAAATTTGCAGTCTGCTGAGAGACAGAGATGCAGGTGTTTCCTGTGTGGCCAAAGAGGCATTTTCATCCCAAGACATTTGTGCATGCTTCTTCATGTGTCTGTGTTGATGATGAGATTCCAAATGTTTGTTTCCTTACCTGAGAAATACCTGAGGGATTTCCTTTCTTGACTTTCAACTACCATTGTTTTCAAGAACCAAGCAAAAAGCTTGCTGACTTTGGTTGGATGGCAGTTGTGCTTAAGGGACCAACAAGCACTGCAGAGATGCTTTTCATGTAATAATGCTAGGAAATAGTAGAGTGACTTAGTAGAGCAAAGTCCTCCTTCCAAAGAGCCTGTCAAGCTGGTCAGGTGAATTCTCAGAGAAGGAAATGTGCTTTTGCTGATGTAGTTTCCACTAACAAGGTCAGTCAACGAAATCAGCTGCCAAGGCAAGATCTGCTGCATGTTGGAAAAGCTGTGGCTGCATCGGGCTTTGGAGTTTTGTTGGTCCAGGAAAGTCATCTCTGCCTCTGTGCCAAGGCAGAAAGGGCCACTGCAGAGTGCAGCTTAAACAGTGGGATGTGGGAGAGCAGTTCCAGACGTGAAAGAAGCAGCTGAGAGACTGGTGTTTCCTTTCTCTCCAGGCTCAGTTCCTGATAGCCACAAATGGGACCCCAGAGCTGCGGCAGCCCAAGCTCCTCTCCCCTTTGCTGCGTGACTTCCTGAGCTGCTGCCTGCAGACAGACGAGGCGCGGCGCTGGTCTGCCAAGGAGCTGCTGCGGGTAAAATGCCCAGGGGCTACAGGGGAAACAGTGTCCCAGGGATGGGCTCCTCCTGCACTGCAGTGCAAGGCATCAGATGAGCCCTCCTCCTGCTCACCTCTACTCTTGGTCCTGTTCAAATGAAAACAGTCAGGAATCCTAGGCTGGGCTGGGCTGGCAGGGACCTGTAAAGGTCACCTGGCCCAAGTGCAATGAGCAGAGACATCTTGAAAGAGATCAAGATGCTCAGACCTGAAGTATTTCTGGGCCTGGGGCACTTAGCAGCTCTTGCAGCAAGCTGTGCCACTGTTACTCCACTGTTGCTCCCTACACCTACTCTGACTCATGTCCCTTTTCATTTAAAAAATATTCCCCTGCCTTTGAGGCTCTTAGCTTAGAAAGCAATGATTCCTTGTTGTTTTTTTTTTCTCTTTGTACAGCATCCATTTGTAAAATTGGCCAAGCCTGCATCCAGTCTTGTGCCACTCATTGTGAAAGTGAAGAAGTGGAAGGAGGAGACAAGAATGGAAGAGTCATCCTTAAACCGTTTTCGTCATCACCAGCATAGAGGAGGATTGTAGAGCAGGAATATAGCTAGGATTGCAGCATAGGATTGTAGCATAGGATTGTAGCTAGGAGTACAGGCAAGGATTATAGGGTAAGATTTTAAATAAAGAAATTTTCTGAAACCTCAACTCCTTTCAAAGATTCCCCTCCTTCTGAGCCTGTGAGAAAGCTCAACATTTCCTTGTGAACTGTCATTTTTTTCTACAGAGATGGAAAGTGACATTGTTGGCTTCTTTGGTATGGTTTCAAAGGGGAGAAGGCCCTTCTACAGTCATCCTCTACAGACCACAGTGTCTTTGGCATATGGCCCACTGGCTGGGTTTTACCCAGCTGTGGCACTTGTGTTTGAGGCAGAAAGGGCAGTGGCATTTGCAGGCAGAACCATATTTGGAAGAGAGCAGAAGGGTTTCAGTAGGCCATTTGTGTTTTCATTCTGAATTGCTGATGGGAAGACACAATGTAGCTTCAGTCAGCAAAAACATTTTCAAGGTGCATTGTGGAAATGCTTGTGAGCAGTTCCCAGAGAAGGAAGGTGTTGAGAAAATGTTGAGCTGTAACAAATCATGAATTGCATTGGCATTAACAGACAGTGTTGGGCCCGCTATTCCCCCAGCACAGTTCCTGATGTGTGCAAGTGGCTACCTTAGCCCTGAGAACAGAGTAGTCCTCCTAAGAAGGTAGCTGGAATGCATTCAAGGGGAAGAAAGTGGTTGGAGGAGGCTCTTGAGCATCAGAGAATTGGAGGAATGGGATGTTCCCCAAAAGACCACCAGAGACCCTCTAGAGAGCCCTACTCTCCTGTCAGTAACTTCTGAGAAGTGTTTTAATTTTGTTAACTTCTTTGAGGGAATGTTTAGCCTGTGAGTTTCAGCAAAGTAATGAGTAGGTCTTATTTCCATGGTTACAAATTAGTAGGTGAGATTTCTGAGCGAGCAGGTGTTAGAAAAGTGATTCCCTACCCACCCAGCACTGAAATAAAGTCATGCCCCTCTTCTCACACTGAGCTGGCACCAGAGATCCAGGCACCAGGCCCTGCTTGGTAGCTTTTGTTTTAGTCACTTGTACTGACAGGTGAAAATGAAACCTTTTCCAGCTGTTTCCCTCAGGTTTCCCTTTTTGGGGGCCAAAGCTCTGTGCTGCAGGTGGCCCGGGTGTGTGCAGAGCAGTGCAGCCTCCGCAAAGCCCTTGGTTTCCCCACAAGTCATCATGGTTTGTGTCCAGGTGTGCCCAGCTGTGGCAGGAGAAAGAGCCCGCGGTGCAGTGGGCGCCGTGCCCTGCCCAGCCAGGGCTCTCTGGCACAGAGGAGCAGCAGCCCCAGCACCTTTCCACCCACTCCTGCCTTGGCCAATCCTGGGACACAGGAGCCTCTGGAAATCAGCACCACCTGGTGCCTTCTCAGCTTGGAGCAGCTCCTGCTGCTGGGCACATCCTGCACTTGTACTGCTTCCACACAGGAATCCAGGCAGAGGGGAGACGGACAGACAGAGAAGCCCTGGCCTTGTGCAATAAATGGGCAAATGCACGGGGGAATGTGTCAGGAATTATTTCAGCTGTTATGCCAATACTGCCGTCTCTTTTTTTCTCTCTTCACATTTCCTGTTCTTTTCCCTCTCACATTTCTACCCCATCCCCCTCTCTAGTCTCACAGTCTTCCTCTCATGTTTGCCTCCCAATTTTTACTCATTTTCCCCACCCTTTTCAGCTCCTTATCCTCACACATTACCTCTCACATTTCCCACCTTCCACTGTTTCTTGTTCTTTTATCTTCCCTCATGAAGTTTCTCACAATTTTCCTTCACTTATCCTGCCCTTTTCTCTCTTCATGCTTTTCTCCTTTCCTCAGTCATTTTTCTCCAAGTTGTCTCCTCACGTTTCTCGGTTTTGCCCTCATGTTTCTCACCCTTTCCCTCTCACATTCTCACCCTTTCCCCTACACTTTATATTTTTCTCTCCTCATGTTTCCTTATAATTTTCTCTCTCATTTTGTACCCTTTTTCACTCTGTGTTTTTGACACTTTTCCCATCAAACTTCGCACCCTTTTTTTCTCTCCATGTTTTCTGCCTTTTTCTGCCCTCTGGTTTCTCATTCTTTTCCCCTCAGGATTCTCACAATGTTCCCCTCACATTTGCTGCCTGTTTCTCTCTCTTTGCCAGTCAAGTTTCTCACTCTCCTCCTCTCACATTTCCCTCCATTTTTTCCATGTTTTTCAGCCTTTCCCACTCATGTTTCTTAAAATTTTCCCGTTGGATTTCCTGCCTTTTCCTCTTCTCACCTTCCTCTCCCGATTCCACTCACATTTCTCACCATTTTCCCCTCAGTTTTCTCAACCTTTTCCCACTCAGGTTTCCTACCCTTTTCTTCCCTCACACTTCTCTCCTTTTTTCACTCCCATTTCTCACACTTGGCACCTCACGTTTTCTGCCTTTTTTCCACTTACATTTCTTAACCCACTGGTTCCTGTCTGTGACTGTTCCTCTTCAGTAGTTGATGGGCTTCTCTTCTTTTTTCCTAAAATCCCCTACTCCAAAGAACGGGTGCCAGAGCAGTGCTCCAAGAAGCCCCTGCCTGTGCATCTGCTGAAGAGAAGGGCTGTGCTCAACTTGAAGAGTCTCGTGAAGAACAACCTAAACTGCAGTGGACTTCCTTCTGCAGTTTTGGTTTGTATTTCAATTCTCTGGAGTCTTCATTGTGTTCTAAAGAAATAGGTACCCTGAGAGATACACATTGCGGGTGAGCAGCCCCTGCAGCATCTGCCTCAAGCAGATCCCATCTCCATTTTCATCACCTCATGGTCACCGTGACTCCTGCCTGGATGAAACCACTTGTGATGCTTCCTGATGCTAATTGAAGTCCGCCTGCACAGGAAATGGCATTGGCTCTCTTTTGGGGAAAAAAAAATAAAAATTAAAATGTTTAGTGCCTGGAGTTTCTTCCTATTTTCACCTCTTTGAATTGCCTTGGCATTGACATACTGCCAGCTGGTGTTCCAAACTGGCTGGTCTGTGCGTGCACAGAGCAAAGGTGCCACACCGTGTCCATTTCCCGGGTGTCTGTTAATGTCCATTTCAACAGATGACTGAAGGGGGGGGCTCTGCCTGCCCCGCATGGCTCTGGGGAACGGGCTGGGGCTGGCAGAGCCACAGATCACGCTGGGAGGCCTAGCCTTGGCCCCAGCTGCCATCTTGTGCATTGACCTAGTTCAACTCTGAAGTCAATGTGTTGCTGTTTTGTTGGCAGTCAGGGTCAGCATCAAAGACACCAACACCAGCAGGACAGTCTAGAGGGAATGGCCCAGGTTTGGCCCAAAGCAGCCTCTGCTGACTTGTCACTGTCCTTTATCCATGAACAGATCCCCGTGTGCAGCTATAGCAAATGTCCAACAGCAGCTCCATCAGCCACTTCCTCCTGCTGGCACTGGCAGACACGTGGCAGCTGCAGCTCCTGCACTTCTGCAGCTCTTCCTGGCCATCTCCCTGGCTGCCCTCCTGGGCAACGGCCTCATCATCAGTTCCCTAGACTGCGGCCACCACCTGCAACAGCCCCATGTTCTTCTTCCTACTCAACCTGGCCCTGAGCGACCTGGGCTCCATCTGCACCACTGTCCCCAAAGCCATGCACAATTCCCTGTGGGACACCAGGGACATCTCCTACACAGCATGGGCTGCACAGGCCTTTTTCTTTCTGTTTTCATCATAGCAGAATTTTATCTCCTGACCATCATGTGCTACGACCACTACATGTCCATCTGCAAACCCCTGCACTATGGGACCCTCCTGGGCAGCAGAGCTTGTGCCCACATGGCAGCAGCTGCCTGGGCCAGTGCCTTTCTCAATGCTCTCATGCACATGGCCAATACATTTTCCCTGCCCCTGTGCCCTGGCAAAGGCCTGGGCCAGTTCTTCTGTGAAATCCCAGAGATCCTCAAGCTCTCCTGCTCCAAGTCTTACCTCAGCAAATTTGGGCTCATTGTGTTTTCCATGTCTTTAGTGTTTGGCTGTTTTGTGTTCGTTGTTTTCTTCTATGTGCAGATCTTCAGGGCCGTGCTGAGGATCCCCTCTGAACTGGGACAGCACAAAGCCTTTTCCACCTGCCTCCCTCTGTTCCTCAGCACTGTAGTGTTTGCCTACCTGAAGCCCCCGTCCATCTCCTCCCCATCCCAGGATCTGGCCCTGTCAATTCTGTACCCGATGGTTCTTGCAGCCCTGAACCCTCTCATCTACAGCCTCAGGAACCAGGAGCTCAAGGTGCTCTAAAGAAAATGCTGCCTGGATCTTTTCAGATCAATGAACTCCTAGTTTCCTGCTCCAGAACCTTCAGAATGTAACTCTTTACAGTCTCGGACTTTTTCCTATTTGTCCATTTTTTTCATTGGGATCTTTCCTTATTCTTTTTCTAGTGTTACTACTTTGTGATGTCACAACCCGCTTTCTGATGTCACAGAGCCACTTTCTATGAAGCCACAGCTAGCTCTGTGATGTCACAACTCATTCAATGATGTTACACAGCCCACTCAGTGATGTCATACAGCCACCCTGTAATGTCACAGCACAGTCTATGACCTCACAGACCACTCTATGATATCATAAAGCCAGAGCATGATGTCATGGCCTGCTCTGCAATGTCACACACTCCTCTCTGTGATGCTGTAGCTGCTCAGTGACCTCACACAACCCATTCTGTGCTGTCACATAGCATTCACATAGCTTTCACATAGCTTTCTGGCATCACAGCTGCTCTGTGGCTCTGTGACACAGCCACAGAGATGCTTCTGTGAAACAGCCCCCTCTGGGACAGCACACAGCCCCTGCCAGTGCTGAGCCCCTGTGAGCTCTCTCTGGGCCCTGCTCATATCCCTGAGATGCTCTGGCAGTGCCCCAGCCCTGCTGGGCTGTGCACAGGAGCTGCTTCTCAGAAGAAACATCTTTTTGAAGCTCTTCTTGATTTCCAGGAGCTGCCTCTATGCCAAGAGCCCAGCCCAGCTCAGCAGCACAGACACAGCACAAGGACTTGAATGACCCTCTCAGGGCTTTGGTGCTGTTTGCATCAGACTCAGTCCCTCAGAGTGTGCTCAAAAAGTTCTCAACAACTCAAAGCTGAATTGAAACACTGAAGGATCTTGTAGTGAAAATGAGTCCCACTGAGGGACAGGACTGAGAAAGTGGCCCCAGGTTCCAGCTGGAGCAGAACACTGGAGACACTGATGACAGGTGGGGACAAACAAGGGAAAAGTGTCTCTCGTGCTGAGCAAACCTGGATGTGTTTCATGGATCAAAAGGGCCAAGGCCTCAGCACCAGCCCCTGACAAGGCAGATCCCATACCTCCCTCCTTGCTCAGGGCTCTTCCCGGGCCACTGGGATCTGGGGATGTGCAATGCCAAGGGCAGCACCATGGGGCAGCCCCTGCCAGGCTGCTGAGCAGGGACAAGGAGGCAACGAGGCCCCAGGGCTGCAAGGGTCACTTGTCCCCTGCTGGCCTCAGGCCCAGGGCCAGCAGCCATGGCCAAAGGGCTGCAGGAGTTGGCTGTGTTAGGGCCTTGCAGCTGCTGCCCATCCCTGTGCCCTGTGCAGCCCAGGCTGTCCCACGGTGTCCGTGCCCTGTGCCTCTGTCCCTGCCGGCTGTTGTCACCCCCCCGCTGCCCCACCTGGCTGGCCCCTTCCTCTGCTGACAGCTCTGTGTCCTGCCTGCCTCTGCCTGGGCACACAGAGCCTTGGGCTGCTCCAGACTCCTTCTGGACACAGACACCAGAGGCCAAGGCCAGCCACATCTGTCTGTCCTGGCAGCTTTGTCTGGGAGCAACCCTTGGATATAGGGAATTGGGACTGTGGAATCCCAATTTCAGCCATTTGTGCCTGGACAAGCAGGATGAGTCTTTTCCATAAATAGAAAAGCACAGAGCCGCCATGTTTGGAAGGAGGTGAGACTTGGCCCTCAGGAGGCCAAGCCAGGCAGACTTGGCAGTACTAGTGGCTTTTGTCTGGGATTAATCCTTGGATAGACAGAACTTGAGAGGAGGAATCCCAGTTTTGGCCATGGGCACCTTGTTGAGAAGGATGTTTTTTTTCCATATAAAAGAAAAGGACCTCTTGTATTTGTTTTCTAAGAGCCTCTTAATTAGGGTTTTTTCTCTTTACAAAAACTAGTACCAGGGTTTAAAAGATGAATGGAACTTGCAGCTTTAATTTTAAAAGATGTTTAGTCATTTTGTTATCTCAAGGTCTGTGTGCCGCTTAACACTCAGCTTAATGTGCTGGAAAACACCACTGCCAAGAGCACCAGGCTTAGTGCTCAAGCTCTTTTAAAAGTTTCTATTTCAATTAACTCTTAAAATGTACTATGTTTACAGTTTTGTGCTAATAATTACTATCAATCCTAGACACACAATTTCTGCATCCAATACATTCTACCAATGTCTCTGTGCCACCGTCACAGCAGAAGATGGAGTCAAAGGAGAAGAAGAACTTCAGACACCGCCCAAAACTCTCCATCTTGCTCTCATCTACTTCCATTCTAAAAACCCAAACCTACAGATTTTTACCCTATGACAAACTAAACTACCATATTTTTTAAATCTTTGTTGTTTTCAATTAATCTATAAGTGTTGGAAACTTTTCCCATGGACTAAGGCCAAAGGCAGTGTTTTCCTGGGGTCCCAGCCAGGGTCTCAGACCTCCCCCGCCCAGGGCAATTGGAGGGGTTTTCCTCGTGCCCTGGACTCCAACAAGCACCAAGTCCAAGTGTTTTGGAAGGAGATAAGAGGTGGTCACAGTAAGCAAGGGCAGCCAAACCTGTGTCTCATGGCAGCTTCTGTCTTGGATCAATCCTTGGCTAGATGGAATTTGGGAGATGGATTCTCAGTATTGGCCATGGGCACCCGGACAGGAAAGATATTTAATTCCATAGGAATAAAAGCACAAAGCCTCTGTGTTCTGAAGGCAGATGAGAGGTGGCCCAACAGAGGCCAAGCCAGGCACATCTGTCTTTTCCAGAAGGTTGGATCAGAAAATAATCCTTGGATAAATGGAAATTTGGAAGTGGCATCTTCCAAATTTTGATCATGGGCACTTGTAATGACAATTCTTTTCCATAGTAAGGAAAGGGTGGAGCCCCAAGGTTTTAAAGGCAGATGAGAGGCGGCCCCCAGGAGGCCAAGACCAGCAAGACTTGTCTGTTCTTGCAGCTCTTCCTTGGGAGTAAACCTTGCATGGAATTTGGGTAGTAAAATCCCAATTTTGACCAGGAGCAGATGGATGAGGACAGTCCTTTTCACAGAATCACAAAAGAGATCTTCAAGATCATCGAGTCCAACCCAGCCCTCCCACCTACACTAGATCATGGCATCTAGTCTCTTTTTAAACACATCCAGGGATGGTGACTCCACCACCTCCCCCGGCAAACTATTCCAGTATTTAATCACTCTTTCCGTGAAAAACTTCTTCCTAATATCCAACCTATATTTCCCTTGATGCAGCTTAAGTCTGTGTCCTCTCGTTCTGTCAGTTGCTGCCTGAAAAAAGAAACCAACCCCCAGCTGTCTACAACCACCCTTCAGGAAGTTGTAGAGAGTGATAAAGTCATCTCTGAGTCTCCTTTTCTCCAGGCTAAACAATCCCTAGCACCCTCAGTCGTTCCTCATATGGCTTCTGTTTCAAGCCCTCCACCATCTTTGTTTCCCTCCTCTGGACGGGTTCAAGCATCTCAATGTCCTCCCTAAACTGAGGGGGCCTGAACTGGACACAACACTCGAGGTGTGGCCTGACCAGTGCTGAGTCCAGGGGAAAAATGACCTCCCTGCTCCTGCTGGCCACACAATTCCTGACCCAGGCCAGGATGCCATTGGCCCTCTTGGCCACCTGGGCACACTGCTGCCTCATGTTCAGCCGGCTGCTGACCAGAGCCCCCAGGTCCCTTTCCTCCTGGGCACGGTCCAGCCACACCGTCCCCAGCCTATAACGCCACAGGGGATTATTGTGGCCAAAGTGCTGGACTCGGCACTTGGACTCATTAAACTTCATCTTGTTTAAGACTCTGCCCATTGATCCAGACATTCTAGATTTGTCTGCAGGGCCATCCTATCTTCAAACAGGTCAACACACTCTCCCAGTTTAGTGTCATCCACAAATTTACTAATGAAAGATTCAATACCCTCATCCATGTCATCAGTGAAAATACTGAGCAGAGCTGGCCCCAGCACAGACCCCTGGGGGACAGCACTGGTGCCTGGCCGCCAGCTGGATGCAGCACCATTCACCACCACTCCCTGGGCCCGGCCATGCAGCCAGTTCCTAACCCAGCCAAGAGTGCTCCTTTCCAAGCCCCGGGCTGCCAGCTTATCAAGGAGTGTGCTCTGGGAGACAGTGTCCAAAGCCTTGCTGAAGTCCAAATAGACAACATCCACAGCCCTTCCTGCATCCACCAGGCAAGACACTTGGTCATAAAAGGAGATCAGGTTGGTCAAACATGACCTACCCCTCCTAAACCCATGCTGGCTGGGCCTGAGACCCTGGCCATCCTGTAGGTTCTGCGTGATGATGCTCAGTATAAACTCTTCCATTATCTTGCCAGGTACTGATGTCAGACTGACTGGTCTATAGTTACTGGGATCCTCCTTCCCACCCTTTTTGTGAATGGGTGTCACACGTGCCAGTTTCCAATCATCTGGAACCTTACCAGTAATGTATTTGTAGAAACATTTTTTATTATCCTTTACAGAAGTCACCATTCTAAGTTCAAACTGAGCTTTGGCCTCCCTAATTTTTTCCCTACATGCTCTAGCAGCCCCCTTAAACACTTCCTGAGGGATCTGACCCTCCTTCTAAAAATGATACATCCTCTTTTCATTCCTGACTTCATCCAAAACCTCCTTGCCTATCCAGGCTGGGCGTTTGCCTCATTGACTCCTCTTCCGGCACACAGGGACAGTCTGTTCCTGTGCCCTCAAAATCTCTGTTTTGAAGAACACCCAGCTTTCCTGAACTCCTTTGTTTTTAAGGGCTGCTTGCCAAGGAACTCTCTGAATAAGTCTTCTAAATAGGCCAAAGTCTGCCCTCTGGAAGTCCGATGTGAGAGTCTTATTGGTGTTTCTCCTCATTTCACCAATTACTGAGAACCCTATAATTTCATGATCACTCTGCCCTAGTCGTCCCCAACCACCATATCTCCCACCAGCCCATCACTATTTGTGAACAACAGATCTAACGTAGTCCCTCCCCTCGTGGGCTCACCTACCAGCTGTGACAAAAAGTATTATCATCCATGCACTCTAAAAATTTCCTCTTTTCTGCTGTGTTAAGTTCCCAACAGATATCTGGCAGGTTGAAGTCACCTACAAGAACATGGGCTGATCCTGAAACATTCTCCAGCTGCTTATAGAATAAGTTGTCCACTTCTTTCTCCTGGTTGGGTGGACGATAACAGACTCCCAGTAGGATGTCATCCTTGTTGGCTTTCCCCTTAATCCTTACCCATAGGCATTCAACTCCATCTTCGTTAGTTTCCATATCTATGGCTTCAAAAGTCTTCTTAATATAACCAGCCATCCCTCCACCTCTTCTCCCTTTCCTGTCTCTTCTGAAGAGCTTGTAGCCATCCACTGCAGTGCTCCAGCTTTGTGAGTCATCCCACCATGTTTCTGTGATGGCCACTACATCAGTCAGCTTTGCTGTTGCACCATGATGTGGAGCTCTTCCTGTTTGTTACCCTTGCTGCGTGCATTGATATACACGCACTTCAGCTGGGCTACTGATTTCACCCCTAACTCAGGCTTAGCCCCCTTGGGCCTGCTTCCAGGCAGCCCAGCTGCATCTCTTCCCCACTTCAAACCTAGTTTAAAGCCCTCTCAACAAGGTCTGCCAGCTCATGAGCTAAAAAGCTTCAACCTTAAAGAGAGATGTATGCCATCTGGTTTCAACAGAGCAGATGCCGTGAAAGTTGCCCCATGATTAAAGAATCCAAAATTTTGTCAATGACACCAACCTTTAAGTCACTTGTTAATGATGTGAGTTCTCCTATTTCTTTCATCATTTTTCTCCACCATCAAAGGGACGGAGCAGAAAACTACCTGGGTCCCTGTCTTATCAACCACTTGACCCAGCGCCCTAAAGTCCCTTTTAATTGTCTTGACACTCCTCTTTTCTCATCACTGCCAGCCTGGAATATCAGCAGTGGGTAGTAATCAGTGGGCTGAATCAGCCCAGCAAGTCTTTCAGTGATATTCCGTACCCAGGCCCTAGGCAGGCAGCAGACTTCCCTGTGGGATGGATCCAGGTGACATATGGGGCCCTCTGTTCCCTTCAGAAGGGAGTCATCTACTACGATTACCCTTCTTTTCTTTTTGATGTTAGAGGTGGAGATCCATCTTACAGATGAATCAAAATTAAAATTGGGAGGCTCACTGGACAGATAATTTCCCTCTAAATCACCTAAATCATCTGGCTGGCTCTCTAGATCCCAGGCCTCATACTCATTCTGAAGTGGCACCTGGCTAGGGGATGAAGGTTGGGAGGAGTTTTTATTATTACCTCCCCAAGCAGGGACCTTTTTCCACTCCCCTTCATCTACCAGGTACTGTTCTATCGGCTGGGAGTGGGAGGCATATGAGTCCTCTGAATCTAGATGGGCCTCCCTTAAAGATGGAAGGCCTGAATTCCACCAGTCTATTTCCCTTTCACTTTCCCTGATGCGCCTTAATCATTCAATTTCTTGCCTAAGCTTGGCCACCAGTGAAAGGAGGTCATTCACTACTCATACCTCAGGCACACCTCCTTCACATCATCCCCTGGAACAACCAATAAGCTCAAACACTCTGGGCAGAAATGGGTTTGTACAGACACATCCTTTTTGGAGGGCTCCACTTGGTCACATACACTGGTACCAAGCACAGTTTTGACCGTGTTGAAACAATTACTAACAGAAACCCCAAGACCAACCAGCCAGTAGAAATACCTCAAACAACACACACCACAGCACACCTTACAAGCAAGAGAACTAGCAACCCTGTCTGCTTGTCCTGCCTGCGCAAACTGCTGTGGCCACGCCCCAGAGACCTGCCACGCCCCTGTTTGCCCCCTCCTGCTCGCTGCACTCCGGGTCACCCTAGACCTCTAGTGCTCCCTAGAGAACTCTTATAATGGACCACTCACTCATCAACTAGGGAAGCTCCACCCCTCGCTCCTGAATGACACACAACTTCCATAGGAAGAGAAGCCCAAAGCCCCAGTGCTTTGGTGGTAGATCACCAGAGGTGATCTGGTGGCCAGACGTGGCCCCCAGGAGGCCAAGCCGGACAGACTTTTCTTTCCTGGAAGCTTTTAGCTGAAAGCAATCCTTGGATATACAGAATTTTGGAGGCCAAATCTCAGTTTTGGCCATGGGTCCCTGGAAGAGAAGGATAGTTCTTTCCCATAGGAAGGAAAGCATGGAGCCCCAGAGCTCCAGGGGCAGATGGGAAGCAGCCCTGGATATTTCATGGTCAGCTGGAGCTGTCAGACAGCCCCCGGGAGGCCAAGCCAGCCAGACCTGTTCCATGTTCCCTGGTTCCATGGGGAGAGGTAAACAAGGCTGAGGGAGAAGAACGAATCCATCAGAAAGCCAAGCCCAGAGCTGTCCTGAAAAGCATCTCTGGTTGGGGTTGGGCTGGGGTCAGCCACAGCCTCCAGACCCATTTGCTGAGACCAGGTTTGCACCCCCATCCCCCAACCAAGGGTTTTGGGTGTGTGGGGCAACCGCTGCTCAGGGGGAGTGAACACCACCCCCCTGACACAGCCTGGCTCAGCTGTAAAAGCCCGACCCTGGTGTCACGATCTGCTAATGCAAGCGGGAATCATGATGGTTCGTTAACTGATCTCAGAGTGCAAGAAACAACACAGAGGGGATTTCAGTATTCATCAAAACAAATGCACTTTTATTAGTGCCAACATCAAAAGCGATAGAGGGATTTGAAGGGAAACAAAGAATAGTGAGAAAAGAGAAAGAGAGGGTGGATATAGCTACCATCAGAGAGACAAAATCCTCATGGTCCGGCCAATAGATCCATCTTCTTCCGTGGGGTGATCACAAAGTCTTTGGTTAACTTAGAGGTCCTTATAGTCCTTTCCAAAGCAACAGGCAGTTGGCCAAAAGGTGGGGAAATTGATACGGTGTGTTCATTTTGAGAACTCGGAACAGGTCAGCTGCCAGCAAGTACAGTGTTAAGCAGAACAGGTACAGCCATCAGTAAGGGCACTCAATTCACCGTGACTTGCCCATTGTTTCTGCTCAGGTTCTCATGTTCCTATGGAAATGCGTGCTAGGTTTTTCCATTGAACACACCTGCAGGCAACAGTTGGCAAACGTCCCACCTCAGCCAGGCCAGCACTCCTGTGTTGAGGTTTTAGAGTCTTTTTAGGGGTTTCAGTCTCGGTCGTTGACGATGGTCGTGAGGCACATGAGGGATCTTCGGACCATCTCTTACACCATCCCATGACTCAGGATTGTCGTCAAGAGAGCTCCATCAGCAAGGTTCTGTAGTCTTGTGAAGCCTTCAGGACTCGTCCACGTTGGTAGCATATCCCAGAAAACAGAGACACTATAGAGTGTGGGAGAGACGAAAAGGAAAAATAGGAAAAAGGAAATAGAAGCAAAACAAAATCAATCAATATTGATTAGAACAATTTTTCAAAATAATCAAACAACTCACATAAATCAAAAAATATTTAACAAAACACAATCAATATTAATTTAGAACGATTTTTCTTAAAAGCATTTTTCTCTCAATAATCAAGACAAATCACAAAAAAAACCCAAAAACAGTAAACAATATACAATCAATATTAATTAATTAAAACGATTTTCTTCAGATAATCAAAACAAATCACAGAAATCAAAACTAGTTTTTACTAGATTATAACTATGACAGAAATTATTCCAAAAACACATATCTAAATTTTATAATCTATTTATTATTTATAATTATAATTATGGCTTCGCCTTGTGTCAATAATCTTGGGGATGTCCACAGGGGAGTCGACGTTGGTTAAATTGTGTGCATTCATTATTGATGTCAATTGTGTTAACCTTTTCATAATTCTCCAATTCATAATGAATAAGATTGCTGATAAAACTAATCAAAACTAAAATCAAAAGGACTATGATTGGATGACATAATTTGTTCAGGACACTTGTGGCAGTGGGTGACCACCCAAAAGGAGTATCCCACCACCTGTGTTCAGCATCTTTCCTAACGCTTTCCATAACATGATGTATTTTTCTCACATTGTGATGAATAGTTACCCCGGTTTTCTGTCTGTTTTTCTTGATCTTTTCCAAAATATCAGTTAAATCCTGATGAAGCAGCAATTGCTTTACCAAAGTAAGATTCATCCCAATAGGGATCGGCAATAATTTGTGAATCACTGTATAATCGGATTGTAAAAGGTGATAAGAGGTAACTGGAGCTATGTATGAAAAATACATAATACAAAATTCCTGTAATTTTGGTAAAGTTACAAACACAATAATTTGAGTGATTTTTAGTATCCACCACTACATTTTCTACAACTACAGCATCACAAGCAGTTCTAAAGCATGCATACCCATTTCCTATATACACAAGCAGTGTTTCAAAAGACTGGTTAGGGTGAATTTCAAAGTGACAGATATTTTGTTCTGTGTCCAGACAAATATCTTGAACAATAATTGCATTACTTGACAGATGAATCCTTGTTGTTCTCGGACAATACAAGATTCCAAATTAACGGTTTGCCATTTCTCCCCCAATTTGACGGGCCCATTCCCTATGCTTGGAAGGATGGAGAATACATCTGTCATGATTCAATCCTAATGCAATGATGGGAAATACTGAGTGCACTGAGGCATTACGTATGGTTAGTTAACACAAAAGCTGTGACTGTGTTTGTACTGGGGTTGTAAGTAAAATTCACTAAGTTTAAAACCATTGGCATTGTCCCAGATAATTTTCGAAATTTCAGTAGGGAAAATGCCTTCTTCTCCTTATCTTATAATTGAGGCAGAAACTGACTGCATCCACAATTGTGCCTGGATACTGCTGAGAGCCAAAGAAACATTGTTTTGTGTAGCACCAAGTGCATCAATTACCAATTTGTGATTATTCACATTTATCTTTTCCCAATCTGGTAATATGTTTGATAGCAACTACTGATGCATCTCCAAAGCCAATAGGGATAACTGCAGTAGTTGTAATTTGGTCAAATCTCTAATTGTGGCAACCAATGTATTCATTAATCAATACTGTTTAAAATTCCTATTTAAAATATTTATCATGGTTTATATGGCCTTCATGTCCCTCGAAGTTCTCCTGTGAAAAGTAAGCACAACAGAATCTGCCACCAGGAGGCAGAAAATTAGAAAGATGGAAATTATCCAGCGTGTATTTATTCTATACTCTTTCCCTAGAGCATCAAAGACTACCCATGTGTATTTATTCAGAGGGGTTCTTAGCACTAGTGGTACTTCCCCTACACTAGGGAGGTCCACCAAAACTTCCCCTACAGTAGAGAGGTTGTTCAGGGTAACATGCTGGATTGTTGCAATCACTTGGTCCCCATAGTGAGGGAATTCTGCTTGGAGCTGTCGGGCAAAAAGCAGAAGCATCAGTAAACCAAGGATTTGCTGATTGTTCAGGGGAAAAGGGAGGGGTAATGACTGAGGCAGGTTTGTCTTGGATGCCATCCAAATTTCCTGCTTCTTGTATTGCTAGATTTTTCACAGCTCCTTCAGTTACAGAGAAGATGTTACAATAATGTTCAATCTGAGCAAACCACTTCCTTACTGAGGCCCTCTGGGGCACCCCGTCAGGTGGAGGGGTCCCAGTAGTGACTGACTTTTAACGACTTTGAAAGGACCTCTCAAGACAATTGGTTGTTGTGCAATCTTCTCCACTTCTATGAGAGCTAGGCTAACCACAAACAAGCCTTTTTCCCAGGTACTATACCTCTTTCCAGCATCTCTGAAACTACAGGAATAAAAACCAACCGGCCATGTCCGACCATTAGGACCCCACTGCCGTCCTAGCAATCCTGAGGGAGCAAATCCCCATTTCACCTAGAAAGGATCCCCATTTCACCTAGAAAGGATCTATAGGATGAATAGGGCCAAGGGCTTGGTGAGCAGTTGCTTCAAAAACCAGTAATTGCATTGCTTCCTCCTGAAAAGCAGTCCATTCCCATAAGCAAGTGGCTTTGTGGACACTTCCCATAAGTTGGCCGGGGGTACTAACTACAGCTAAAGGGTCTCCCCTTTCCAAAGGATTAATTCCCCCAGCCCAGAAAGCTGCACGCTGTGTCGGGGACCATGTGTAATGTTTGTCTCCTGTTGTTAAGAAAACTCCATGTCCCCAGTATCCACTGGCCTCCTGTTCAGTTAGTTTAATTTGGTCTCCTCCAGTGAGTCTCCTCCACTCGGAAGACATATTCTGTCTCCAATTCTTGTGGTACCCAGCCATATTCTTTCTTTAACTTAGCCAATTCAGTAGCACTATATGGTATTTTTTTAGTTGTCACATGTGGTTCAAAATCTTCATCATTAATGTAAATGTATTCTGTTTTGACCAATGGTCTCATATGAGGGTAGCAGTTTTCCCCACAATTATTTACTAATTTTAATTCTTTGTGGTGGTATATTTCACTTATGTGAAGAGCTTCTTTTTCCTCTGTCTCTTTAAAAGAGTCAGTATTGTTTGAATTCTTAGAATATTCATCTCTCAGGGCAGCCTGTAGCATATGATTTTAATTTCTTTCTTCATCTAATTGTCTTTGCAAAATTTCCACCAAATTTTGAAGAGAATCTATAATTGTTTTTTTCTTCACTACACCGCTTAAAGCGTTATCAATAGCAGTCATAAGACACGCCCCTAAAACTGAACAAACTAGGCCTTTGTCTCGGACAAATCTAAGTTTTGTTTCATGTTGTAAAAAGCATATTCTATCAATCACACTCTCCAGATAAAACCAATTATCCCGTGCCCACTGCTCCTCCTCACAGGAGGTTGTAGCACTGTGTTTTGCTATTAGAGCAAAAAACGCAGTTTTATCTTTTGCACTAGCGTTTTCAGTCATTTTCGGAAGGGACCAAAGACCACTACAGGGAGGTAAGACTTAGTTACACAAACACACAGCTCTTGCTGTCTCCCTTCACTTCCCTGTGTGGGTGAAGAGATCAAGTCTGCCTGGGAGACTCTACTTAGTTACTCACAGTGTTGGGGAATTAGAGTCCTTTAGGGGTTTCAGTCTCTGTCCTTGATGATGGTCATGAGACAGATGAACAATCTGTGCATCGTCTCTTACAGATGACCAAACATCATCGGAGTGAGAGGGACAGACACCCCCAAACCCTGGGAAGGGCTAAGTGTGGGATTTGGGTTGGGGCTGAGGATTTAGGAACGGGGCTGAAATTGGGGCCGGGAGTGGAGTTGGGGCTGAGATTTGGGTTAGAGCTGGGATTGGGGTGAAGGCTAGACGTGGGATTGGCTCTAGCACTGGGGTTGAGATTGAGTCTGGAGCTAGACATGTCTGGGACTGGGATGAGATTAAATACAGGACTGTGAGTGTGTCTACATGTGGAGGGAGATTGAGACCAGGATCACGGTTAGGTTTGGGACTGAGCACGTGCAGAGTGGGACCCAGGGATGTCACTGCAGGATCGCCATGGCATTGTTCCAGCCCTCCTCAGGCACCCCCAAACATGGGGGGAAGCTGGGTGGTCCACAATCCAGGTGCTCCCACTCTGCCCCTCAATACCAGGTGAGCATTCCATGAGGGCAGCCCTGAATGTGACCCTTAGGATTTGGGATCTGCCTTCGCATCTCTGTGGGAGCAGCTACAGACTTGAGGAGAGATTTTTACCCCCTTCATTCCTGTGGAAAGGTGAACCCCAGCTGCCTTTTCCTTCTGATGCCTCCTCATCTCCTCTGCTAAGGATGTCAAACTTACAGGAACAGGAAAACCCTCATTCTGTGTTTCTTTGGGTCTGCAGCCTGGGACATCCAATCAGAACAAAGCACTTTCTTAAAGCCCTGCTGAATGACATCAGGAGAAGGTCTGTGAGAAAGAGGGGAAATTGTATTTTGATAGGAAATAAAAGTTGCACAATTATTTCTTTCTATCCCATTCATTTTCAGTCAGTTGCACTTCTGTTTTCAGAGTGCTATCTTCTCAGTTGATTGGATTTGTGCTCTCCTTTTCCTTCTGCCTTTCTCTGCCTGCTCTGTTTCTCTCTCAGTGTCTCTCTTGAGCCAGGGCAGCTCCCACCTGATTTAATTTAAGACCAGGGGAGCCTGATTTAATTCCCAGTCCAGGAACTAGAACAACCATGGGTGAAGTGATGAAGGCTGGCAGTAAAATGTCACTGTAAGACCGTGCTGCCCTTAGCTTTTGGATCCTTCTTAAAAAATTTGCCTTCAAGGGCAGGAACATCTTTTCCTCATTGGGAACTGGAATTGCAGACCCTGGGTGTGTGTGCCATGGACCCCAGAGGGGCATTTCCCAAAGCTCCCAGGGTGCTGCTCCTGCCGTGCCTCGGAAAGAGCAGTGCAGGGCCAGGGGACAAGGTCCAGCAGCACTGTGGGCCCCCAGAGCAGACATCAAAAGTGGCTTTGCTGGACATTTCCCCTGCCCATCCCTGGGGCTCATTGGGGGCTCCCCTCACCCAGCAACCGGTGCTGCAGCCATGGGGCAGAGGGGGTGGGAAAGGGAGGAAGGTCTCGAGGAAGAAGACGGAGAGAGAAGCAGGAGGAGAAGAAGGAGCAGGAAGAGTGGGAGAGCCAGGCTGTTCACACACCTTCACACTGAGTCTGCAGCACCCTCTGCCCCGGCAGCCTCGCCCCCCAGGATTTGGGGGTGGATTTGGAGAGTGGATTTGAGGGGGGGATTTCGCGGTAGATTTGGAAGGTGGATTTGGGAGGTGGATTTGGGGGGTGGATTTTGAGGTGGATTTGGGGGCTAGATTTCGTGAGTGGATTTGTGGGGTGGATTTCGAGGTGGATTTGGGGACTGGATTACCAAGGTGGATTTGTGGGGTGGATTTCGAGGTAGATTTGAGGGGTGGATTTGGGGGGTGGATTTGGGGGGTGTATTTCGAGGTGGATTTGGGGGCTGGATTAAAACGGTGGATTTGTGGGGTAGATTTCGAAGTGGATTTGTGAGGTGGATTTCAGGGGTGGATTACAAGGGTGGATTTGTGGGATTGGATTACAAGGGTGGATTTTTGGGATTGGATTACAACGGTGGATTTGTGGGCTGGAGTTCGAGATGGATTTGTGAGGTGGATTTAAGGGGTGGATTTGTATGTGGATTTGGGGGGTGGATTTCGAGGTAAATTTGGGAGGTGGATTTGGGGGGTGGATTTCAAAGTGGATTTGGGGAGTGGATTTGGGGAGTGGATCTTTAAGGTAGATTTCGAGGTGGATTTGGGGAGGATTACAAATGTGGATTTGTGGGGTGGATTTCGAAGTGGATTTGTGAGGTGGATTTCGGGGGTGGATTACAAGGGTGGGTTTGGGGGTGGATTTGGGGGGTGGATTTCGAGGTAGATTTGGGGGCTGGATTTGGGAGGTGGATTTGGGGTTTGGATTTTGTAGGGGATTTGGGGGGTGGATTTGCGGGGTGGATTACGAGGGATGGTTTGGGGGTGGATTTGTGGGGTGGATAACGTGGGTGGATTTGGGAGGTGAATTTGGGGAGTGGCTTTCAGGGGTGGATTTCGTGATAGATTTGGGGGTTGGATTTGGTAGGTGGATTTGGGGAGTGGATTTGTGGGGTGGATTTCAAGGTGGATTTGGGGACTGGATTACAAAGGTGGATTTGTGGGCTTGATTTCCAGCTGGATTTGTGGGGTGGATTTCGAAGTGGATTTGCGGGGTGGATTTAGGGGGTTGTTTTGGGGGTGGATTTGAGGGGTTTATTTGGGGGGTGGATTTTGAGGTGGATTTGGGGGGTGGATTTGGGGAGTGGATCTTTGGGGGAGATTTCGGGGTGGATTTGGGGGCTAGATTGCAACGGTGGATTTGTGGGATGGATTTCGATGAGGATTTGTGGGGTGGATTTGAGTGGTAGATTTGGGGGCTGGATGTGGGTGTTGTATTTGGGGAGTGGATTTCCATATGGTTGAGGAGGGTGGATTTGTGAGGTGGATTTGGGGGGTGGATTTGGGAGGTGGATTTGGGGGCAGATTTCGAGGTGGATTTGGGGTGTCTATTTAGAGGTGTATTTGTGGTTGTGGATTTGGGGAGTGGATTTGTGGGGTGGATTTCGAGGTGGATTTGTGGGCCGGATTTAGGGGGTGGATTTAAGGGTGGATTTGGGGGGTGGATTTTGAGGGGGATTTGTGGGTTGGATTTCGGAGTTGTATTTGGGGGGTGGATTTGGCGGGTGGATTTGGGGAGTGGATTTGTGGGGTGGACTTCGAGGTGGATTTTGGGACTGGATTGCAATGGTGGATTTGTGGGGTGGATTTCGAGGTGGATTTGAGGGGTCGATTTAGGGGGTAGATTTGGGGCTGGATTTGTGGGCTGGATTTGGGGGTGGATTTTGAGGTGGATTTGGGGGACTGATTTGGGAGGTGGATTACGAGGGTGGAATTGGAGGTGAATTTGGGGGGTGGATTACAAGAGTGGGTTTGGGGGGTGGATTTTGCTGTGGATTTGGGGGGTGGATTTCGGGGACTGGATTTGTGGAGTGGATTTCGAGGTGGATTTGGGGGCTGGATTACAAAAGTGGATTTGTGGGGTGGATTTCGAGGTAGATTTGGGGAGTGGATATGGAAGGTGCATTTGGGGGGTTGATTTTGAGTTGGATTTGGGGTGTGGATTTGGGGAGTAGAGTTGTGGGGTGGATTTCGAGGTGGATTTGGGAACTGGATTACAAAGGTGGATTTGTTGGGTGGATTTCGAGGTGGATTTGTGGGGTGGATCTAGGGGTTGGATTTCGGTGTTTATTGGGGGGTGGATTTGAGGGTTGGCTTTCAAGGTGGACCTGGGGGGTGGATTACAAAGGTGGATTTGTGGGGTGGATTTCGAGGTGGATTTGGGGGGTGAATTTGGTGTGTGGTTTACGACGTTGGGTTTGGTGGGTGGATTTGGGGAGTGGATTTGTGGGGTGGATTTGGGGGTGGATTTGGGGGTTGGATTTGTGGGTTGGATTTCGAGGTGGATTTGGGGGGTGGAATTGGGAGGTGGATTTGGTTGGTGGTTTTCGAGGTGGATTTGGGGGCTGGATTACAAAGGTGGATTTGTCGGGTGGATTACGAGGTGGATTTCTGAGATGGATTTAGTAGGTGGATTTGGGGGTGCATTTGGAGAGTGGACTTGGGGGATGGATTTCGAGGTAGATTTGTGGGGTGGATTGCGAGGGTGGGTTTGGGGGATGGATTTCGAGGGGGATTTGGGGAAGGGATTACAAAGGTGGATTTGTGGGGTGGATTTCGAGGTGGTCTTGTCGGGTGGATTTAGTGGGTGGATTTGGGGGTGGATTTGGGGGGTGGATTTCGAGGTGGATTTGGGGGCTGGATTACAAAGGTGGATTTGTGGGGTGGATTTCGAGGTGGATTTGTGGGCGGGATTTCCGGGGTAGATTACGAGGGTGGGTTTGGGGGTGGATTTTGTGTGTGGATTAGGAGTGTGGATTTGGTGGGTGGATTTGGGGAGTGGATCTTTAACGTAGATTTCGAGGTGCATTTAGAGAGGCTTACAAATGTGGATTTGTGGGGTGGATTTCGAGTGGATTTGTGAGGTGGATTTCGGGGGTGGATTACAAGGGTGGGTTTGGAGGGGTGGATTTGGGGGGTGGATTTCGAGGTGGATTTGGGGGCTGGATTTGGGAGGTGGATTTGGGGTTCGGATTTCGTAGGGATTTGGGGGGTGGATTTGTGGGGTGGATTTAGGGGGTGGATTTGGGAGGTGAATTTGGGGAGTGGATTTCAGGGGTTGGATTTCGTGATAGATTTTGGGGTTGGATTTTCGTAGGTGGATTTGGGGAGTGGATTTGTGGGGTGGATTTCGAGGTGGATTTGGGGACTGGATTACAAAGGTGGATTTGTGGGGTGGATTTCGAGGTGGATTTGTGGTGGCATTTCGAAGTGGATTTGTGGGGTGGATTTAGAGGGTTGTTTTGGGGGTGGATTTGAGGGCTTATTGGGGGGTGGATTTGAGGTGGATTTGGGGGGTGGATTTGGGGAGTGGATCTTTGGGGTAGATTCCGGGTGGATTTGGGGGATAGATTGCAACAGTGGATTTGTGGGATGGATTTCGATGGGGATTTGTGGGGTGGATTTTCAGTGGTAGATTTGGGGGCTGGATGTGGGTGTTGTATTTGGGGAGTGGATTTCCATATGGTTGAGGAGGGTGGATTTGTGAGGTGGATTTGGGGGGTGGATTTGGGAGGTGGATTTGGGGAGTGGATTTCGAGGTGGATTTGGGGTGTCTATTTAGAGGTGTATTTGTGGTTGTGGATTTGGGGAGTGGATTTGTGGGGTGGATTTCTAGGTGGATTTGTGGGCTGGATTTATGGGGTGGATTTAAGAGTGGATTTGAAGGGTGGATTTGTGGGTTGGATTTCGGAGTTGTATTTGGGGGGTGGATTTGGCGGGTGGATTTGGGGAGTGGATTTGTGGGGTGGATTTGAGGGGTCGATTTAGGGAGTAGATTTGGGGCTGGATTTGTGGGCTGGATTTGGAGGTGGATTTTGAGGTGGATTTGGGGGGTGGAACTCGAGGTGGATTACGAGGGTGGAATTGGAGGTGGATTTGAGGGGTGGATTACGAGAGTGGGTTTGGGGGGTGGACTTTGCTGTGGATTTGGGGGGTGGATTTGGGGACTGGATTTGTGGAGTGGATTTCGAGGTATATTTGGGGGCTGGATTACAAAAGTGGATTTGTGGGGTCGATTTTGATGTGATTTGAGGGTGGATTTGGGGGGTGGATTACGAGAGTGGGTTTGGGGTGTGGATTTTGCGGTGGATTTGGGGGGTGGATTTGGGGACTGGATTTGTGGAGTGGATTTCGAGGTGGATTTGGGGGCTGGATTACAAAAGTGGATTTGTGGGGTGTATTTGGGGAGTGGATTTGGGGGGTGGATTTCGCGGTAGATTTGGGGGATGGATTTGAGGAGTGGATTTGTGGGATGGATATCGAGGTGGATTTGGGGGATGGATTTCGGGAGTGGATTACGAGGGTGGATTTCGGGACTGGATTTGGCGTGTGGATTTAGGGTGTGGATTTGGCGGGTGGATTTGGGGGGTGGATGTCGAGGTGGATTTGGGGGGTGGATTTGGGAGGTGGATTTGGGTAGTGGATTTCGTGGTGGATTTGGAGAGTGAATTTGGGGAGTGGATATTTCGGGTAGATTTCGAGGTGTATTTGGGGGCTGGATTACAAAAGTGTATTTGTGAGGTGGATTTGGAGGTGGATTTAGGGGGTGGATGTCGGGGTGGGGATTACAAGGGTGGGTTTGGGGGGTGGACTTGGGGGTGGATTTGGGGGGTGGATTTCGCGGTGGATTTTGAGGTAGATTTGGGGGTTGGATTTGGGAGGTGGATTTGAGGGTTGGATTTCGAAGTGGAGTTCTGGGGTGGATTTGGGGGGTGGATCTTTGGGGTAGATTTCTAAGTGGATTTGGGGGCTGGATTACAAAAGTGGATTTGTGGGGTAGATTTTGAGGTGGATTTGGGGGGTGGATTTTTGGGGTGGATTACGGGGGTGGGTTTGGGGGTTTGATTTGGGGGGTGGATTTGGGGGTTGGATTTCGACGTGGATTTGTGGTGTGGATTTGTGGGTTGGATCTTTGGGGTAGATTTCGAGGTGGATTTGTGGGCGGGATTTCCGGGGTAGATTACGTGGGTGGGTTTCGGGGGTGGATTTTGTGTGTGGATTAGGAGTGTGGATGTGGTGGGTGGATTTGGGGAGTGGATCTTTAAGGTAGATTTCGAGGTGCATTTAGGGAGGATTACAAATGTGGATTTGTGGGGTGGATTTCGAGGTAGATTTGTGAGGTGGATTTCGGGGGTGGATTACAAGGGTGGGTTTGGGGGGTGGATTTGGGGGGTGGATTTCGAGGTAGATTTGGGGCTGGATTTGGGAGGTGGATAACGTGGGAGGATTTGGGAGGTGAATTGGGGGAGTGGCTTTCAGGGGTGGATTTCGCAATAGATTTGGGGGCTGGATTTGGTAGGTGGATTTGGGGAGTGGATTTGTGGGGTGGATTTCGAAGTGTATTTGCGGGGTGGATTTAGGGGGTTGTTTTGGGGGTGGATATGAGGGGTTTATTTGGGGGGTGGATTTTGAGGTGGATTTGGGGGTGGATTTGGGGAGTGGATCTTTGGGGGAGATTTCGGGGTGGATTTGGGGGCTGGATTACAATGGCAGATTTTTCGGGTGGATTTCAATGGGGATTTTTGGGGTGGATTTGAGTGGTAGATTTGGGGGCTGGATGTGGGTGTTGTATTTGGGGAGTGGATTTCCATATGGTTGAGGAGGGTGGATTTGTGAGGTGGATTTGGGGGGTGGATTTGGGAGGTGGATTTGGGGGCAGATTTCGAGGTGGATTTGGGAGGTCGATTTAGAGGTGTATTTGTGGTTGTGGATTTGAGGAGTGGATTTGTGGGGTGGATTTCTAGGTGGATTTGTGGGCTGGATTTAGGGGGTGGATTTAAGGGTGGATTTGGGGGGTGGATTTGAGGAGTCGATTTGGGGGGTGGATTTTGAGGGGGATTTGTGGGTTGGATTTCGGAGGTGGATTTGGTGGGTGGATTTCAGGAGGTGGATTTGGGGAGTGGTTTTGTGGGGTGGACTTCGAGGTGGATTTTGGGACTGGATTGCAATGGTGGATTTGTGGGGTGGATTTCGAGGTGGATTTGAGGGGTCGATTTAGGGGGTGGATTTGGGGCTGGATTTGTGGGCCGAATTTGGGGGTGGATTTTGAGGTGGATTTGGGGGATGGATTTGGGAGGTGGATTTGGGGGGTGCATTTCGAGGTGGATTTGGGGGGTGGATTTTGGGAGTGGATCATTAGGGTAGATTTCGAGGTGGATTTGGGGGCTGGATTACAAAGTGGGATTGCGGGGTTGATTTCGAGTTGGATTTGGGAGGTGGATTTGGGGGGTGGATTACGAGGGTGGGTTTGGGTGGTGGATTTGGGGGGTGGAGTACGAAAGTGGATTTGCGGGGTGGATTTCCGGAGTTTATTTGGTGGGTGGATTTCGAGGTAGATTTGGGGTCTGGGTTTGGGAGGTGGATTTGGAGGGTGGATTTTGAGATGGATTTGGGGGGTGGATTTGGGGAGTGGCTTTGTTGGGTGGATTTCGAGGTGGATTTGTGGGGTGGATTTAGGGGGTGGATTTGCGGGTGGATTTGGGGGGTGGATTTGAGGAGTGGATTTGGCGGGTGGATATCGAGGTGGATTTGGGGGGTGGATTTGGGGTGTGGATTCGTGGAATGGCTTTCTAGGTGGATTTTGGGACTGGATTACAAAGGTGGATTTGTTGGGTGGATTTCGAGGTGGATTTGTGGGATGGATTTACGGGTTGGTTTTGGGTTGGATTTGGGGGGTGGATTTGGGGGGTGGATTTTGAGGTGGATTTGGGGGATGGATTTGAGGGGTGCATCTTTGGGGTAGTTTTAGATGTGGAGTTGGGGGCTGGATTACAAATGTGGATTTGTGGGGTGGATTTCGATATGGATTTGGTGGGTGGATTTTGGGGGTGGATTTCGAGGTGGATTTGGGAGGTGGATTTGTGGAGTGGATCTTTGGGGTAGATTTCGAGGTGGATTTTGGGTCTTGGTTACAAAGGTGGGTTTGTGGGATGGATTTGGGGAGTGGATTACGAGAGTGGGTTTGGAGGGTGGATTTGGGGGCTGGATTATGAGAGTGGATTTGGGGGGTGGATTTGAAGAGTGGATTTTGGGGTGTGGATTTCACGGTAGATTTGGGGGGTGGATTTGGGAGGTGGATTTGGGAGGTGGATTTTCAGTTGCATTTGGGGGGTAGATTTGGGGAGGTGGATTTGGGGGCTGGATTACAAAGGTGGATTTGGGGACTGGATTACAAAGATGGATTTGAGGGGTAGACTTCGAGGTGGATTTAGGGGTGGATTTTGCGGTGGAGTTGGGGGTGGATTTGTCGGATGGATTTCGAGGTCGATTTGGGGACTGGATTACAGAGGTGGTTTTGTGGGGTGGATTTCGAAGTGGATTTGTGAGGTGGATTTCGGTTGTGGTTTACGAGTGTCGGTTTGGGGGGTTGATTTGGGGATGGATTTTGAGGTAGATTTCAGGGGTGGATTTGGGAGGTGAATTTGGGGTTTGGATTTTTTGAGATGGATTTGGGGGGTGGATTTGCGAGGTGGATTACGAGGGATGGTTTCGGCGTGGATTTGTGTGGTGGATAACGTGGGTGGATTTGGGAGGTGAATTTGGGGAGTGGCTTTGAGGGGTGGATTTCGTGGTAGATTTGGGGGTTGGATTTCGTAGGTGGATTTGGGGAGTGGATTTGTGGGGTGGATTTCGAGGTGGATTTTGGGGACTGGATTACAAAGGTGGATTTGTGGGGTGGATTTCCAGCTGGATTTGTGGGGTGGATTTCGAAGTGGATTTGCGGGGTGGATTTAGGGGTTGTTTTGGGGGTGGATTTGAGGGGTTTATTTGGGGGGTGGATTTTGAGGTGGATTTGGGGGGTGGATTTGGGGAGTGGATCTTTGGGGGAGATTTCGGGGTGGATTTGGGGGCTAGATTACAAATGGTGGATTTGTGGGATGGATTTCGATGGGGATTTGTGGGGTGGATTTGAGTGGTAGATTTGGGGGCTGGATGTGGGTGTTGTATTTGGGGAGTGGATTTCCATATGGTTGAGGAGGGTGGATTTGTGAGGTGGATTTGGGGGGTGGATTTGGGAGGTGGATTTGTTAGCGAGGGAGAAACGCATAGCCATCGGAATTATTATGAGGTGCTTTATTGAAGAGCTCTGGGAGCCGGGGTACAAACCCAAATCCAACTCCAATGAGGGTCCAAGAAGGGCCCCGTATTATACCATTTCCTTACATAACTCTATGTTAATCATTAAACCTACATTGTTCTATTGTATACATCCAAGCATGAATTTTGTAAATATCTTATTTTACAACTCTACTTTGAAATAATAATCATGTTCAGCTACCAAAAATCATTACAATTCGATCATCTATCTTATGATGATTAGGTACAGTTTCACCCAACCTAGTTTCCAATACAAGTCGTCCCAATCTTCTCCTTCTCCCCCCATCCCGATTACCCAGGCCAGAGTTATACTTGATTTGGTACAACAATGAAAGCAACACCTGGTTGCAGTGAAGCGGAGACTCTATTCCCAGCTTCACTGGTAACCGAAATTATTAACCCTATCCTAACATTCCCCCCTTTGAAAGTATTTCACTTTAAATCTACTAAGTGTAAATGCTTTCATTCAGTACAGTCTTTTTATCTTCTATACTGGATGTTCAGCTTCAATTCATGGTTGATGTGGGCTTCATTAGTGCAGATCGGAGGTGCTGAAGGTGCAGTCTTGTCTCGTGCCAGCGCCTTCATTATTGTTCTGTTCCAGGATGTTCTTCTTTGTATTTCTCCTTTTAGGATCCTATAAATTAACCAAATCACTAGAAACATAATCAGTAAAATTATTAAATTTCAAGAATAGATTCACCCATGAATTAATATTCAATTCTAATACTTTAAAAACTTTGTCTAACCAAGTAGTAGCTAAATCTTTTTGTTCCTCTTGTACCTCATGTTCTATTTGTCCTAACTGGCTAATATCATGTTCTATATTTGTTGTTACATTTGGGATGTGGATGCAGCAATGGTCAATTCGTCCTTTTAAATATCCACACACTCCATGTTCTTTCAGGAGTAAACATATCTAAGGCCAATCGATTTTGTAAAGTCATTTTGGTAGTAGCTTGTAACTGCATATTTAGTTCACTAAATCCTTCTTGTGCAACTCTTGCTAATCTGTTTACCTGACCTGTGATCTTATACAGCATTTCCTTATTTCGATTAATTTGTAATAGGACCAAACAGAGATTCCAGGGCCCACCCGAATTTTATTCCACTAGAGGGTTCTTGCCAGGTGTCATCTTGATTTTGATAATTCGAGACACCTCGTTTGTTCCTATCTGCAGGAGCTCACGGCTCCCATTAAATGGGGACTTTTTCCAGATTGGGCATAAGGTGGGGAGACCCAGAGTGATTTCCTTTACCTCCCCGTCTACTGGCAAGTGTGTTGTCCAAGCACCATCACTTGTTGCCCACACAAACTGCCCTGGACTTCGGACTGTACTCTTACTACATCCTACTATGATCCTGGGTGCGATTTTGCCCTGTTTGTGTTTGATTCCTCTGCAAGCACAACCAACTTGCAAGGCTACAGTCAAAGGTGACCATTGTTTTTACCTCCAGGTCGTCAGAGGTGCAGTCATAAATCTTATCACATGTCCCACCAATTTACTTTTGCTGTTTCTTTTCTGCTAGCAGTACCAGTGTTTTACTATCGCTGGATCTGTTTCATTTTCAGGGCCTTTCTATTTAATGCACCAAGGAGTGCTTGCTATATATTGAAACTTCTGAAATATACCCACAGACCATGCACTATCTTAGGGTTTTAATTGTTTCCACTTCTTTTCTTCACACTTTCACACTAATGGGTTTCCTGTCACATTTTCTGTTACCTGTTTACATTTAACTGTTTTGTTCTCTTTTATATTAGGTAGTTTTGATGTTATGATTTCCCAACTTATTGGGTCCTCTGCTGCCTTTGGTATTGGCAGGCAGGCTGTTATTCTAGTGGTGTTTTGCATTTTTGGCAAAGTCTTTGATTAATCCAATCATCACATTTCAGCTTGAATCGTATTAGGAGCTTCTATTACCTGCGTTCCTGTTTGTACCTCTCTCTTCACTTTAGAATGAAGAGCAGTTGGTAGACCTCCGTGCATTCTATATTCCCAAAGTAATTCCTAATGGTAACATTAAAATACATAAAGTTAACATTAACCCCCAAATGAGCATGGTTTCTGACACCATTGAAACAGTTACAGACGTCTTGTCTTCAGCTTTGTTGGTCCTACAGCTTGCGCAGCCCACGACACAGCTCCACGAGGGACTTTCTTCACTCGGGTGTAGTGTACCAAGGTTCCACTCCGGCCACTTTGACAGCTGTAAAGGTGGTTAGTAGTACTTGATGAGGACCAGTCCACTTTTTCTTCAATGGCCCTCCATCCCAGGTCTTGAGGTACACCTTGTCTCTCGGTTTGATGTCGTGGACTGGATTTTCAAGACTCAGTGGTCTATTCTACAGGAGAGCTCTCCGGAGCTGTGCTAAAGTTTTCTTAAGAGACAGAACATAATTATACACATCTTGTTTCCCTGTAACGTGTTACATTTGGATTAGGGTTTGGAGATTCATATGGTCTTCCCATACTATATCTCATAGGAACTGACTGACATTCCACTCCTAGGTTTTATCCGAATCCCCAGCAATGCTATTGGTAATGCTTGTGGCCATTGCAATTTGGCTTCCTGGCATATCTTACTAAGCTGCCTCTTCAATGTCTGGTTCATCCTTTCTACTTGTCCACTTGACTGGGGTCTCCATGGGTGTGGAGGTCTCAAGAGATTCTCAATAATCTACTCACCTCCTGTACCACCCTGGCTATAAAATATGGGCCTCTATCTGATGATATCCCTATAGGCACCCCCAAACCTGGGAATAATCTCCTGTAGTAACCACTTAACTGTTTCCTTTGCTTGATTGGTACAACAGGGAAGGGCTTCTGGCCATCCAGAAAATGTGTCAACCCCTACTATCAAATACTTATATCCTTGAGTTCTGGGTAATTCTGCAAAATCTACCTGTCAATAATCTCTTGGTTTTGTCCCCACCCAAATTCTTCCTAGCTGTGTTTGTCATCTGGCCACTGGATTGTTCTTTAAGCAAATCTCACATTTTGACATTACTGATTTTGCCATTGTTGCATCTGTACCGAGATATATCTCGTTTTAGTGATTTTTTCAATGCCTCTGCACCCCAATGACACTCATTATGTCTTATTTGTAAGATTTCTCTCATTACCAAGGGGGGTACCACTATTTGCCCTTGTGTGGTTACATACCACCCTTCTGCATTCTTCTGTGCCTTCAGCAGATGTGCCAGTCTGTCATCTTCTTTGTGTACTTTGGCTTGGGAGGTAAATTGAATTGAGAGACGTTAAGTTTTGACAGAATCAAGGCCATTGTTTCCTGCACTTCCCGTGCCACCTGACGGGCTGTCCAATCTGCTCTTTGATTCCCTTCACAAATTTTAGAACTGCCCGATTGATGTGCCTTGCAGTGCATGATTGCTACTTGTTTGGGTTTTTGTACTGCGTTTATCAGTTGTAGGACTGCATCTTGATGTTTAATATGTGTTCCTTGGGAGGACAGTAGTCCTCTCTCCTTCCATAATGCTCTGTGTACATGCACTACTCCAAAGGCATATTTTGAGTCAGTCCATATGTTGACTGCTTTCCCCCCTCACTCAGTTCTAATGCTCTGGTTAATGCAATCAGCTCTGCTCTCTGGGCAGATGTATTAGGTGGTAATGCTTTTGCTTCCACTACTGTGTTAATTGTGGTTACCGCACATCCAGCGTATCTCATTCCATTTTCCACAAAGCTGCTTCCATCCGTGAAGAGTTCCCATTCTGGTTGCCCCAGAGGAGTATCTTTCAGGTCTGCTCTGCTGAATAGGTATATTCGATCACCTCTACGCAGTCATGTTCCAGTGAACCTTCTTCAGCTGTAGTACCTAGAAACAAGGCTGGATTCAAAAGGTTAGTTGTTTTTAGTGTCACATCATCCTGCTCGGTCAGGGTTACCTGGAATTTCATCATCCGACTCGGAGAGCCAGTGGCCTCCTTTCTGCTCCAGGACCGTGGTTACCATGTGTGGCACGAAGACATCAATATGTCTTCCCATCGTGAGCTTCCTGGCTTCTTGTATCAGTAGCACAGTAGCTGCCACTGCCCGCAAACATGAGGACCACTTAGCACTTACGTTGTCAAGTTGTTTGGAAAAGTAACCCACCGGCCTTTTCCAACTTCCCAATCGTTGGGTCAGGACTCCCAGTGCCAGGTGCTGCCTCTCATGTACATACAGCTGAAAGTCTTTAGATAAATCAGGTAACCCTAATGCAGGAGCAGTCATCAGTGCTTCCTTCATTTTCTGGAAGGCTTCCTTTGTGGTTTGCCCCAGACGAACAGCTGAGTCTCCTGAGCCTCATATGAGGGTTTTGCAATCAGTCCATAGTCCACGATCTACAGGTGACACCACTGGTCATTCCAAGGAAAATTCGCAGCTCGTGTAGATTCTGGGGCTCTGGAATATCACAAATAGCTTGCATGATTAATACCCAGCCTTCTTTGCCCTTGTGAGATTTCACATCCCAGGTAGATAGCAGTCTGTTGGGCAATCTGGGCTTTTGCTTTGGACCCTTATATCCTCCCATTCCCAAGGAATTTAAAATCTCAGTTGTTACCTTTATGCAGGTTTCTTCTTCAGTAGCAATCAAATATCATTACTATTGGAGCAATAGGTACTGGTCTCTTGGTACCTGTCCTTCTTTAGTCCAGATTTCCAGCTCCTTTGCCAGCTGACTCCTGAATAGGGTCGGGGAGTTTTTTAAAACCTGTCGGTAATCGAGTCCAGGTGAGTTAGGACTTTCTTCCACTTCCAGGATGTTCCCACTCAAAGGCAAATAGGTTTACTATCTTGGTCAAGGGGTATGCAGAAAAAGGCATATTTTAGATCAAATACAGTGAACAATTTATATATCTCGTTTACAGATGCTAACAATGTATGAGGATTGGCCACCACTGGATAAATATCTCTGGTTATCTCACTTATGCTCCTCAAATTCTGTACAAGTCTATACTCACCATTGGGCTTCTTCACTGGGAAGATTGGAGTATTGTATTCTCATTCACATTCTTCTAGAATTTGATATTTTAAAAATTTATCAATAGTCTTTGCTGTCCTTGCCTTGCTTTTGTTTTATAGGGTATGTTTAATCTATACAGCATTTTCTCCTTCTTTCAATTCTACATGTACTGGTTGTGTCAATTTAAATTTTCAGGTACATCCATTTCACATACAGAAGGAATCACTGCATCTTCTACCTCCTTAGGGAATATTAGGGATTGGCTTTTCTTTTATCACTAAAATCTTTCTGTTTTGACTCAGGTATCATTACAAGTTCACCATTCTCAAAAGTAATTACCACTTCAAGCGCCACCCAAAATCATGCCCTAAGAGCGGAATTGGGCACTCAGGCAAATACACGAATTCATGTGTTAAAACATTATTCCCAAAAACTCAAATCTAGGGGTTGCAGGAATGACCGTGGTTTCTTCCTTCCTTGTGGCTCCATGGATTATCAGTCAACTTATTCTCAATTTGCCCTTCCATACAGTTCAATACAGAATGTTATATGTAAAAAGCGTAACCTTCTTTCCTTCTAAACACAAAGTCACCATGGGTTCCTTTAATTCTGGCTTTCTTTCACATAAGACCATGACTCCAGCTTACGCTGTTTGCTTGGGCTGACCATTCTGGGTAAACTGGTTTGGGCACTCTTTTTTTTAATGGACTTTCTAATAGTAAGTAAAGCATAAATAAGTAAGCAATGATTTATTATTAGTTTTTCATGGCTTCTGTCAAAACCACTTCTATTACCACTCTCGACCAGTTCTACTACATCCTCACCCTTGTCCTTGTAAACTGCCAAAGACTCTGTCCCTGTTTCTTAGCAGCCACTTTTCTCTATTGTTATTAATTTAAGCCACCTCAAGTAATTTGTCCAAATTTCTTAACTCTTGCCCCTCCTGCCTTAGGCCAGGCAGGGGCCAATTTTAACCAGATCCAATGAGATACCGGGCTTACTGGTTTATCTTCATCACTCCCACTACTATCCACTCCTTCTGCCCCTCCCCATGTCTCTTTATCACAGCTATCTTGGTTATTTCTCGGGGAAGGAAGGAGCAGGTGAAAATGACAGACGAAGGTCAGGGGGACAGGAGCAGGTGTCAGCAGGGGAAAGAGATAGGCGTAAGCTGGGGAGAGGTAAGAGAATTAGGTGGGGTGAGACCAAGCGAAGGGGAACTCAATGTCGGGGGGGGGGGCACTGGGGGAACTGTGGGTCCCACTAACAAATCAGCTTCTAAATCATTTTCTTCCCCCTTTTCCCCCAAACTTGCACTCAAAACCAAGTGTTCCACACAACGCTTATCCTGGACACAAGCCAGGCACTGATTGTTTTCAAAGATCATTGTTTTTAAACCCATACTCAGCCAGCCACTCTGGCTTTTCCTGTAAATGAAACAATACGTAACTTCATCCAATCTCTCCCGTATTCGCAATACTCCATCAGCTGTGATATTAGATTCGGTTCCAAAGATCCATTCTCCAGCCACCTCTGATTATGAGGCAAAACATAACCAGGCCACCATGTATTGCCAATAATTAATCAATTTATCCTTCTGTAATTCCATGACCCAAATTTTCATCCTTCCCGTGTGCTGCCAAGCACCCCAAAGGAGAAGCGAGTATGAGGGCATTGCCGCCCATAACCCCTACTTTTAAACCCTTCAGCTTCTCCATATGTTACAGTACATAACACCACCAATGCCGAACCTGCAGGCTTTCGCCCTGTCTAACGACGCGCCTAGGCATTACCAGGAATTCCTTAGCCCAACCACGCGCAGCTTTCACCGCGTCTGACAGGCAGGCACCAGCCCAGAATAAAGCACCTTACCTCTAATCCAGGGACGTTGTGAGCGGCGGGGGTCCCGCCTCGATGGGCTCCCCGAGAATCCCTCGGTGCCGGCTGGAGCGTGATCGGGACGGGAGGTCCTCAGCAGCGCTCACAGGGTCCCTCCTGAGTCGCCAAAATGGTTAGCGAGGAAAACGCATAACCATCGGAAATGATTATGAGGTGCTTTATTGAAGAGCTCTGGGAGCCGGGGTACAAACCCAAATCCAACTCCAACGAGGGTCCAAGAAGGGCCCCGTATTATACCATTTCCTTACTAACTCTATGTTAATCATTAAACCTACATTGTTCTATTGTATACATCCAAGCATGAATTTTGTAAAATATCTTCTTTACAATTCTAACTTTGAAATATAATCATGTCAGCTACCAAAAATCATTACAATTCGATCATCTATCTTATGATGATTAGGTACGTTTTCACCCAGACCTAGTTTCCAAATACAAGTCGTCCCAATCTTCTCCTTCTCCCCCCATCCCGATTACCCAGGCAGAGTTATACTTGATTTGGTTAAAACAATGAAAGCAACACCTGGTTGCAGTGAAGCGGAGACTCTATTCCCAGCTTCGCTGGTAACCGAAATTATTAACCCTATCCTAACAGATTTGGGGGTGATTTAGAGGTGGATTTGGGGTCTATTTGGAGGTGTATTTGAGGTTGTGGATTTAGGAGTGGATTTGTGGGGTGGATTTCTAGGTGGATTTGTGGGCTGGATTTAGGGGTGGATTTCAAGGTGGATTTGGGGGGTGGATTTTGAGGGGGATTTGGGGTTGGATTTCGGAGGTGGATTTTGGGGGAGGATTTGGGGTGTGGATTTGTGGAATGGATTTCTAGGTGGATTTTGGGACTGGATTACAAAGGTGGATTTGTGGGGTGGATTTCGAGGTGGATTTGTGGGGTGGATTTAGAGGTTGGTTTTGGGTTGGATTTGGGGGGTGGATTTGGGGGGTGGATTTTGAGGTGGATTTGGGGGATGGATTTGGGGAGTGGATCTTTGGGGTAGATTTCGAGGTGGAGTTAGGGGCTGGATTACAAATGTGGATTTGTGGGGTGTATTTTCCATATGGATTTGGTGGGTGGATTTGAGTGGTGGATTACGAGAGTGGGTTTAGGGGGTGGATTTGTGAGGTGGATTTGGGGGGTGGATTTCGAGGGGATTTGTGGAGTGGATCTTTGGGGTAGATTTCGAGGTGGATTTGGGGGCTGGTTACAAAGGTGGGTTTTGTGGGGGGGATTTAGGGACGGATTACGAGAGGGTTTGGAGGGTGATTTGGGGGCTGGATTACGAGAGTGGATTTGGGAGGTGGATTTTAAGAGTGGATTTTGGGGTGTGGATTTCACGGTAGATTTGGGGGGTGGATTTGGGAGGTGGATTTGGGAGGTGGATTTTTGAGGTGGATTTAGGGGGTAGATTTGGGGGGGGGATTTGGGGGCTGGATTACAAAGGTGGATTTGGGGACTGGATTACAAAGGTGGATTTGAGGGGTAGACTTCGAGGTGATTTAGGGGGTGGATTTTGCGGTGGATTTGGTAGGTGGATTTGGGGGTGGATTGTCGGATGGATTTCGAGGTCGATTTGGGGACTGGATTACAGAGGTGGTTTTGTGGGTGGATTTCGAAGTGGATTTGTGAGGTGGATTTCGGGGGTGGATTTGGGTGTTGTATTTGGGGGTGGATTTGGGGGTGGATTTCCAGGTGGACTTGGGGGTGGATTTGGGAGGTGGATTTGGGGGGTGGATTTCGAGGTTGATTTGGGCTGGATTACAAAGGTGGATTTGTGGGGTGTTTTTCGATGGTGGGTTTGGGGGGGTGGATTTGGGGGGTGGAGTGCGAGGGGGATTTGGGGGTGGATTTGGTGAGTGGATTTCGAGGTAGATTTGGGGGGTGGATTGGGATGCATTTGGGTTGTGGATTTTGAGCTGGATTTGGGGGTGGATTTGGGGAGCGGATTTGTGGGGTGGATTTCGAGGTGGATTTGGCCACTGAATTACAAAGGTGAATTTGTTGGGTGGATTTCGAGGTGGATTTGTGGGGTGGATTTAGGGGGTGGATTTGGGTGGTGGATTTGGTTGGTGGATTTCGAGGTGGATTTGGGGGCTGGATTGCAATGTTGGATTTGGTGGTGGATTTGAGGTGGATTTGGGGGGGGGGTTTCAAGGTAGATTTGGGGGTGGATTACAAGGTGGGGTTTGGGGTCTGGATTTCGAGGTGTATTTGCGGGGTGGATTACAAATGTGGATTTGTGGGGTGGATTTCGAGGTGGATTTGTGAGGTGGATTTAGGGGTGGATTTGGATGTGGATTTCGGGGGTGGATTTCGAGGAGGATTTCGAGGTGGATTTGGGGGTGGATTTGGGAGGTGGATTTGGGGGGTGGGAATTCAAGATGATTTGGCGGGGTGGATTACAAGAGTGGGATTGGCGGGTGGATTTTGACATGGATTTGGGAGGTGGATTTGGAGAGTGGATTTGGGGAGTGGATTTCGAGGCGGATTTGGGTACTGGATTACAAAGGTGGATTTGTGGGGTGGATTTCAAGGAGGATTTCGAGGTCGATTTGGGGGGTGTATTTGGGAGGTGGATTTGGGGGATGGATTTCAAGGTGGATTTGGCGGGGTGGATTACAAGAGTGGGTTTGTGGGGTGGATTTTGACATGGATTTGGGAGGTGGATTTGGAGAGTGGATTTGTGGAGGATTTCGAGGCGGATTTTGTGTACTGGATTACAAAGGTGGATTTGTGGGGTGGATTTCGACGTGGATTTGTGAGGTGGATTTAGGGGGGGGGATTACGAGGGTGGGATTGGGGGCTGGATTTGGGGCGTGGATTTTGAGGTAGATTTGGGGGGTGGATTTGTGGGGTGGATTTCGAGGTGGACTTGTCGGGTGGATTTAGGGGGTGGATTTAGGGGTGGATTTCGAGGTGGATTGGTGGGGTGGATTTAGGGTGTGGATTTGGGAGTGGATTTGGGGGGTGGATTTCGAGGTGGATTTCTGTGGTGGATTTTGGGGGTGGATTTGGTGGGTGGATTTCGAGGTGGATTTGGGGCGTGATACAACGTGGATTAGTGGGATGGATTTCGAGGTGGATTGTAGATGGATGTAGGGGTGAATTTAGAGGGTGGATTTGGGGGTGGATTTGGGGAGTGGATTTCGAGTGCATTTCGAGGTGATTTGGGGGTTTGATTCGGGAGGTTGGATTTGGGGGTTGGAATTCGAGGTGGTTTTGTGGGATGGATTTGGGGGGTGGATCTTTGGGGCAGATTTTGAGGTGGATTTGGGGCTGGATTACAAAAGTGGAATTTGTGGTGTGTATTTCGAGGTGGATTTGGGGGGGTGGATTTCCGGGTGGATTACGAGGGTGGGTTTGGGGGTTGGATTTGGGGGGTGGATTTGGTGGTAGATTTGGGAGTGGATTTGGAAGGTGGATTTGGGTGGGTGGATTTTGAGTTGGATTTGGGGGGTGGATTTGGGAGTAGATTTGTGGGGTGGATTTCGAGGTGGATTTGGGGACTGCATTACAAAGGTGGATTTGTGGAGTGGATTTCGAGGTGGATTTGTGGGGTGGATCTAGGGGGTGGATTTGGATGTTTATTTTCGGGGGTGGATTTGGGGGTTGGATTTCCAGGTGGACTTGGGGGGTGGTTTTGGGAGGTGGATTTGGGGGGTGGATTTCGAGGTGGATTTGGGGGCTGGATTACAAAGGTGGATTTTGGGGGTGGTTTACGAGGGTGGGTTTGGGGGGGTGGATTTTGAGGTGGATTTGGGGGTGGATTTGGTGAGTGGATTTGGTGAATGGATTTCGAGGGAGATTTGGGGGGTGGATTTGGGAGGTGCATTTGGGTGTTTGGATTTTGAGCTGATTTGGGGGTGGATTTGGGGGTGGATTTGTGGGTGGATTTTGAGGTGGATTTGGGGGAGTGGGATCTTTGAAGGAGATTTTGGGGTGGATTTGGGGCTGGATGGCACGGTGGATTTGTGGGATGGATTTCGATGGGGTTTTGTGGGGTGGATTTGAGTGTAGATTTGGGGGCTGGATGTGGGGTGTTTTATTTGGGGAGTGGATTTCCATATGATTGAGGAGGTTGGATTTGTGAGGTGGATTTGGGGGTGGATTTGGGAGGTGGATTTGGGGCAGATTTCGAGGTGGATTTGGATGGTCGATTTCAAGGTGTTTTTGGTTGGTGTATTTGGGGAGTGGATTTGTGGGGTGGATTTCGATGTGGATTTGTAGGCTGGATTTAGGGGGTGGATTTCAAGGTGGATTTGGGGGGTGGATTTGGTTGTGGATTTGGGGAGTGGTTTTGGGGGTGGATTTGGGGAGCGGATTTGTGGGGTGGATTTCGAGGTGGATTTGGGGAATGGACTACAAGTTGGATTGTGTTGGTATTTTCGGTGGATTTGGGGTGGATTTTAGGGGTTTGGATTTGGGTGTGTGGAAATGGGAGATGGATTGTTGGTGGATTTCGAGGTGGATTTGGGGGCTGGATTCCAAAGGTGGATTTGTGGGGTGGATTTCGAGGTGGATTTGGGGGGATTTCGAGGTAGATTTGGGGGTGATTACAAGGGTGGTTTGGGGGCTGGATTTCGAGTGTATTTGCGGATTATCACAAATGTGGATTTGTGGGGTCAATTTCGAGGTGGATTTGTGAGGTGGATTTAGGGGGTGGATTTGGGTGTGGATTTCGGGGGTGGATTTCGAGGTAGATTTGGGGGTGGATTTGGGAGGTGGATTTGGGGGGTGGAATTCAAGGTGGATTTGGGGGGTGGATTACGAGAGTGGGTTTGGGGGGTGGATTTTGACATGGATTTCGAGGTGGATTTGGAGAGTGGATTTGTGCAGTGGATTTCGAGCTGGATTTGGGTACTGGATTACAAAGGTGGATTGTGGGTTTTCGAGGTGGACTTGTCGGTGGATTTAGGGCGTGGATTGGGAATGGGTTTGGGGGGGGATTTCGAGGTGGATTTGTCGGTGGATTTAGGCGTGGATTTGGAGTGATTGGGGTGGATTTCAAGGTGGATTTGTGAGATGGATTTAAGGGGTGGATTTGGGGGTGGATTTGGTGGGATTTCGAGGTGGATTTGGGGGCTGGATTACAAAGGTGGATTTGTGGGGTGGATTTCGTGGTGGATTTGTGAGGCGGATTTAGGGGATGGATTTTGGGGTGGATTTGGGGGTGGATTTCAAGGTGGATTTCGAGGTAGATTTGTGGGATGTATTTGGGAGGTGGATTTGGGGGCTGGATTTTGGAGGTGGATTTCGAGTTAGATTTTGGGGGGTTGAATTTGGGAGGTGGATTTGTTGGGTGGATTTCGAGGTGGATTTTTTGGGTGGATTTGGGGACTGGATCTTTGGGGTAGACTTCGAGGTGGATTTGTGGCGGATTCCGGGTAGATTACAGTGGGTTTGGGGGGTAGATTTTGTGTGTGGATTAGGAGGTGGATTGGTGGGGGATTTGGGGAGTGGATCTTTAAGGTAGATTTCGAGGTGCATTTATGGAGGCTTACAAATGTGGATTTGTGGGGTGGATTCGAAGTGGATTTGTGAGGTGATTTCGGGGGTGGATTACAAGGGTGATTTTGGGGGGTGGATTTGGGTGGGGGTGGATTTCGGGTAGATTTTGGTAGGGGATTTTGGGGGGTGGATTTGTGGGGTGGATTACGAGGGATGGTTTGGGGGTGGATTTGTGGGGTGGATTTAGGGGTGGATTTGGGAGGTGAATTTGGGGAGGGCTTTCAGGGGTGGTTTCGTGATAGATTTGGGGGTGGATTTCGTAGGTGGATTTGGGGAGGGATTTTGTGGGGTGGATTTCGAGCTGGAGTTGGGGACTGGATACAAAGGGGATTGTGGGCTTGATTGCCAGCTGGATTTGTGGGGTGGATTTTCGAAGTGGATTTGCAAGGGATTTAGGGGGGTTTTTTGGGGGGTGGATTGAGGGGTTTATTGGGGGGTGGATTTGAGGGTGGATTTGGTGGGTGGATTGGGGGTGTATCTTTGAAGGAGATGTCGGGGGTGGATTGGAGGGCTAGATGCAACGGTGGATTTGTGGGATGGATTTTGATGGGGGGGATTTGTGGGGTGGATTGAGTGGTAGATTTGGGGGCTGGATATGGGGTTTTATTTGGGGAGTGGATTTTCATATGGTTGAGGAGGGTGGATTTGTGAGGTGGATTGGGGGGTGGATTGGGGGGCAGATTTCGAGGTGGATTTGGGGTGTCTATTAGAGGTTATTTGTGGTTGTGGATTGGGGAGTGGATTTGTGGGGGGATTTCTAGGTGGATTTGGTGGCTGGCTTTAGGGGGTGGATTTAAGGGTGGATTGGGGAGGATTTTGGGATGGACTTTGAGGTGGATTTTGGGATGGATTCAAGGTGGATTTGTGGGGGGATTTCGAAGGTGGATTTGAGGGTGCGATTTAGGGGGTAGTTTTGGGGCGGATGTGTTGTGGCTGGAGTTGGGGGAGTGGATT
>NW_027077148.1:0-628 GCF_009819655.1 Sylvia atricapilla | reverse complement strand
TGCGTCCCTGTGCCCAGGGCTGGGCCCTGCCAGTGCTGCCAGAGCCCAGCCCAGCCCTGGGGGCTCAGCTCTGCCCTGCAGACCCCTCCCAGCTCAGGCACTGCCCAGGGCAGCTCTGGCCTCTTCAGGCTCCTGATGACAATGTCAGAGCAGCCTTGAGGAGGCTGGAAAACCAACACTAGTGCTGCCTGCAAGGGACTCTCTGCTGATTTCTGTCACTGCCTGGTTTATTAAGATCTGAGAAAAAATTGTTTGGTTGTTTTTTCTCAATCTGAACTATAACATCAATGTCTATAAGCAATTTCCCATCCAGTCGATACTGAGCAGTAGATTAAAAAAACCAGAATTTTGCCTTTTTATGTAGCTCCAGCCTCGCTGTGTTCCCTCCAAAATCGACTTGGAAAAGTTCTAGAGTTAAATGTCATGCTGGGAGCAGTCCTGAACAATGCAGCATCCTCACCACACAAGGAGAACACTTCAAAGCCTTACCAGCTGTCTTCCTTCCCCCCCAGATCTCAGTCCCCCAGTGCGGGGAGCAGCCCCCCAGGGCGGGCTGAGAGCTGTCCCTCGGCAGGCAGCAGAGTCCCCTGCCCTAGCACAGCGCTCCCTGGGCTGCAGGACCCTGCTC